>NC_044330.1:17574384-17751884 GCF_007399415.2 Gopherus evgoodei
ACTTTCAGCAACAGTGGAAATACTAGCTTGGACAGCTGAGGGCACGATTCCTGTAGGCGGGTATAACTGTAATTTGGAGCAGAGGAGGTTTCAATTCCTTGAGTGATGGACAAAGAGGGTAATATTGTAATGGAGCAGAGCGCTTCATAGTGACAGTTATGTGGTGAGGAAAAGGGCCCCTCAAGTAGGTTCAAACTAGGAGGAAGTTATAACATCTCCTCAAACAACTAAATGGCCCTGCATTCTGGCAGCAGAGTGGGGTCAGGATGTGGGTGCTTCCAAGAGGAATAGGTATTAACCTTGTGGATAGTACACAGTTGATTCCATGAAAGACGCAGTATATGAAACTTCAGAAAATGACCTGGGAGCAAGAAAGAATGTAAGAGTCTGTCTCCCTCTGTCTTCTTGGCTTTGTTAGGTCAGTTGCACTTGAGCTAGAATTTTAAATTGTTAGACTGTATCAGTTTTAAACCTGGTTCAGGTAACACGGTTTTAACCTCAGTAGAAACAGAGATTTGCTCCCAGCTTCTCTTGTATTTTTGTATAACTGGAAAAAAAGCAATCTTCTTCAGTTCAAATAATGTTAACATGGCATTCTTCTGCCTAACGTTTGATGTTGTGTTTGCAGGGTAAGTGTTCTGTGCAACTCTGGCAACACCATGTTCTTGGCAAATCATTTAGGGTAATCTCCTGACCCCATTAAAATCCCATTGACTTTAGCCAGGTCAGGACATCAACCCTAAGTTTTGGGCAGTGATGTATTTGAATGTGAATTTTAAAGCTCAGCCCAAACAAAAACCCTGGATCTGAACACCCCTAGATTTGGTGAAATTCAAATTTGACTAGGCATCTTGAGCTCACTTCTGATAAATTTCCAACAGAGGCCTATATAGATGATAAGGAATTAAGGGAAAGGAAAACTTATAGACAACTCTATGGGCCAAATTATGCTCTCACTGTATCAGTGCAAATCCTGGTGGAATCAGTGGTCTTTACCATTACCAAGTGGTAAATGTGGCACATTAAGTGGCATCAATGGGAGTTGCACCAGTGTAACTGTATACAGAATTTGGCTCAAGCTGATCTTATGTATTTTAATATACCAAACCAAATAGAACAATGTGTCAAACCATATGTGTTCTGCTCAAACACTGTAGTATCCATCTGGGATATAAACTCCCCACACTCACCCTATCCCCGCACAAGAACCAAAACACGTTCTCATCTGACAGATAGAAATATAGGACATTAGCCCACAGGAGTTCATTACAACATATATGCCTCATTGGGTATTTTCAGTCTCCTTCTTTCAGTTGTATTCAATTATCTGTCCAAATGGCGCATAACTAGATAGAAAAAGCACAGCTGGCAAGCGTAGATAAAGGATAAAAAGATGAGGAAACTTACTTGAATCTTACTGGATTTTACCCACTGTACAGGAATGTTCTTCCCAAAGGTTAATGCAGAAGGAATCTAAACTGCTCCAGTCACCCCTGTGAGAGCCATTAATAGTCCTAAATATAAAACATGCTCTTGAATGGTTATCCTGGGATAATATTTGCTAACGTGATGAACCCTGTAGTTTATGTATCTTGAGAACGATATCATGTCTGTCTGTCTCAGAACGTTGTTCTGTCTCAGTGGTGTGAGGTGATGGCAAAGTTCCAAAAGTAACTACTCAATCTGTGAAGATGCTGTGCATGCACACACATACTCCTTGTACTAAGAACCCCAGGGTCAAGCAAAACATAACTTTAATTAAATCAAGAGCTGCTCAAAGTTCCTATTATTAAGGTCTCACCTTCTCCCATAAAGGAGAAATTCACCCAGTATAGAGACGTTCCATTCTGTGTTTGTCTCATCTATGCCCCATATTAAAGACATGAATGTTACATATGGCATTGTGAGGGCTCTCCACATCCAATGGATCTCCAGCTAAATACATAAATTCTTCTTTAACTGCCCTGCCTGACCCTTGAGATGAACAATTCTAGAAGTAGCTACTCCTAGATATTAGTCTGCAGTTGCTATGTTTTCAAAGTGCCAATTTAACATAGCAGCAACTGAGCATAGTGGAGATAGGTTGGGAAAAATATTTTAAGAAGGGCCCACAATGGAGTATTGTATGTTAAGATATTTGTGGGTGTTTGGATTCTGTCAGGTGTTGGGTATAAATCACCAGTTTTGAAATGCCTCCTGAATACTAAAGTATATGAAATTTGGATTCTCCCTACCAAAACGTCAATGAATATGGAGTTGTGAGTTACCCTGCCGTAAAAAAAAAAAAAAAAAAAGGAATCGTTTATGAATCAATTGGTCTTCTGATCCTAGAAAGACTATTTTTGATTTAGCCTGTAGCCATACCACCTTCTGCAGTGACTTTCTCTAATATCATAAGCTAAGAATGTTGTGTTGAGTTCAGACTTGGATGAGAGACCTTTGAATGACACCTGTGTGCTGCAGGAATTGCTGGTGGTCATTCAGTAGGAGACATTGTCTGTTCAAGTCATTACTGAATCTGTGCCACAGCATGGTGTTACGTGTACTTTTTAGTGGAGTAATCTTTAGGATTGCCAACTCCAGACACCTAAAAATCATGAGTCAGGCACCCAAAACCATGAGATTGACTTAAAAATTATGACATTTTAAACACATAAAAAATGTGCTCTTTTAAAAATTTCTTTTATGGTTATTGAGCCTTTAGGATGCATTTGCACCACATTTTCAAGCTTTTTTCTCTGCAACCAGGAGGGCTTGAAGCCCTCTTTTTAATTTTTTTAAATGAAAGCTGAGAGTCTCACGTAGTCACCTGTCTCTAGCACCTGGATCTTTAAATAAAACATCAAGTATCTCAGGACTTATGATAATATTGTGGCACTGCATCTTTTAAGTGAGCTGTGATACCACTTGTGGTCTACAAAAGATCTTTTGAACTTTTTGTGACGGCAGACATGTTAACCTCTGTGTTCTTTTCAAACTACAGTTCAAGTAAATACAGCGATTCTACCTAACCCCCCACTGCAATTTTAGTGGTATATGGTGTTCCTCTTCACTTCCTGTTTTCTACTGTTGGGTAGTGCTGCTGTGCTCTGTAAAATAGATGTTTCTTTTAAATTCAGATGTAACTTCACTTCACTGGAGGGAGGAGTGATGTATTTGTATGTTATGCATGTCAATTGGGTATTAATGCTCCTTGGGATCATTTGAGATTAAAGGAGATATATGTCCATATGCTTTGCAAAATGTTTTGGCAGATAGCAGAATTTATTCTCTGCTTTATTCTCCATATTTGGAGTCAGTTCTTGGGACAGAGTTGCTTCCTTGGAACTGAGCATTGGTGTGTGGGCTGAGATTTCTGGAAGAGGGGATTGCCTGCATGCTGTGGATGAGCACCTCTGTTTTATGATTTGTGAATATGTGTAAATAAAGCAAGTTATTTAGAGTATACCCAGATGACGCATAACTGATTTCTCCTCAACCTGAAAGGCCCCAGACATCTACTCTCCCTTGACACAATGATGACACTCATGTCAGGAGTGGAACACTGGTGTTGGATGAAGAAGCAATAGTACTACTAATACCTCACATGTAGTAGTATGCACACCCCAAGAATTGACTCATAATACGGAGAATAAAGCAGAATACAGTCCCTCTGCTATCTGACACAACTTCTCTCAAGGACTGCTGCATAACAAAACTATTAACAGGATTTCTTCAAAGGCTAAAACCTTGCTTTCATACTAATAGAAAGAACCTGTAAGACTATGTGTAAAGGTGCCATCCAGTGACCTGTGTCATAACATTATAAAGGAGTTAGGAGGTACTTCATGCCACTAGTATGGAGATCCCTAGATAGACAGGAGCCTGTGGTCAAATGGGACTTGGGTTTCTGCCATAAAGTGGAGAATACAACTACAGCTGAGCCCTAATCCAGGGAGAAACAAGTATACCCTGCTGTTGAATAGTGTTCTCTTTTTGGCACGGCTAATAATCAGTAAATGGTGCGGTTAGTATGGTTTATAAAGAAGTAATCAAGTCACATGTCATAAAGCAGTGAGATCAATGTGTTGGGTTCCCTATGGTCATGTTCCCTGGAAGGGCCCCACTGTAGGAAAGTGCAAGTTAAAGCAGGAAACCATATGATGGTTGTATGGAATTGTGAAACAGTGAACTAGAGTAGAAAATGCCTTCATTTCCTACTACCAACTGTGAAACCCCACTCTGAGTCTAGTAGTAAATGTATAGCTCTGGGGTTATTAACAATTGTTCTTTATGCTGTTTTAAGATTAGAATACAATCCCTTTAGTGGGCAACCTGCAGCCCATCAGGGTAATCCACTGGCAGGCCACAAGACAGTGTTTACATTGACCATCTGCAGGCATGACTGCCCGCAGCTCCTTGTGGCTGTAGTTCACCATTCCTAGCCAATGAGATCTGCAGGAAGTGGCAGCCAGCACGTCCTTTGCGGCCTGCCAATGGGAGCTGTAGGCAGCCGGGCCCGTGGACGGTCAATGTAAACACTGTCTTGTGGCCCGCCAGCAGATTACCCTGATGGGCTGTGTGTGGCTCACGGGCCGCAGGTTGTCCACCATGGACCTAAGCCCTTTCCCCCACAATGCTTTATGAAAAGAAATGATCAGGAAAGGTGATGAACACATGCTAGAGTAAGCACTGCAGTTGCATATCAAATCTTGCATGAAGGGCCAATATGCCTGAATAACAGCTTGCTGGTTTGAAGCAGAAATAGCACTTTCCGTCGTGATGACTCTGAGCTATCATTTGCATGAACAACTATTGGGGACCATTTATGCAGAAAGCTGGAGTGTTTTAAAGAACAGGACAACCATGTAATAGACTGAAACAATGAGGAGTCTGGTGGCACCTTAAAGACTAACAAATTTATTTGGGCATAAACTTTCGTGGGTTAAAAACCCACTTCTTCAGATGCCCAAATAAATCTGTTAGTCTTTAAGGTGCCACCGGACTCCTTGTTGTTTTTGTGGATACAGACTAATACGGCTACCCCCTGAAACTGTGTAATTGACTGGTGTTTTTAGTGCATACTGCACTTTTTTTTACCAACAAATTCCATAGCAAACCTGCCCTAATGGAGTTTTACCCCTTAATGAATAGAACCTCTTGTTATGAGATAGCTTGGTGCTCTTAGTATTTTCTCTCTTGTTTGGCTTTATTAGGTGCTATCTTCTATGACAATCTGTAAAGCCAATTAGTGGAGAAAATAACAGCCATATTAATCTCTTACAGCAGTGCAAGAAAAATAGTCATAATATAATAGGTAAATGGTTCTAAGTGTGAAAAATTACCCACTTTGTCTATTTCATATTTCTTAAACTCCAAAATTAATGACTTCCTGAAAAAATAAATATTTATCTCTGTACAAAGGGAGAAATTTTATGAATGCAAAAAGGTTTTTAAGAATGCACAAGCTCATAATCCTGTAAAAATCCAACATGTTCAACTGCTGAAATGATTTGATCTATGATCAAACATAACTAGAGCCAACTAGTTGATTACCTTAAGACATCTATTGACTAAAGTTATAATTAGGACTTTAAAAGACTGTGCGCCAGAGTTGAGAACTTTAATGAATAAGTCCCTTAGCTCTCAAACTTTCTTCTGATGGCTTGCTTTCAGGTGTGGTCACAAGCCTCAGAATAGCCACTGTATAGGTTTATGATGAAATGCATGCTTAGGGTCCCCCAGTGAAGCAGCATTGACCACATAGTCAAGGTCAAGCTCTGCTCATACTGTACTGTGTGATTGGAAGCATGAGTGGGGAATGGGGGACAGCAGTGGAACTATTGAAACAAAAGGTGATAGCAAAACTTCACTATGACCTATAGGCCAAGAGCCTTGTAATGTAATCCTACAGGATTTTCTACCATGCAGGGAGAACTCCATTGAATAATATTGAGTTCCTGTTTAAAAAAATTAAAAGGACAGTCCTTTCCTGCAGGATAGGTGGAGTATTAAAGGTATTAAGATTATAATTCCAAACATGTTTTTCCTTCTCATGATCAGAACTTCTTAGGTCAAGCAGTGTGTTTCACTCAGGAGAGAAAGCTAGAGGGGAATTATGCTCTGAGTACTGAAAACAACCCTTAAGTATCTCCCCCACTGTAAATTTCAAGAGGAACAAAATATTCATTTTAAGTGTAGTTTATTTTTTCTAAAGCATCAGAGATACAGAAAAGAAAGGAGGAGTGAAGGCATGATCAACAACATGTTCATAAAAAGTTGAAGATTTAATATGCCAACATACAAGTTTTTTGGGCCTCCAAATAGCATGTTTAGGCTTTAAATTTTGCTGTGTTCTCTGTTGATTTTTTTAAAGCTTGTTCCATGCCCACTAGCTTTGCAAATTTAGATTCTCCCTCTCTCCTCCGCCCCTGCTCTTTCTGTTTTTCATTCGTGTTTGTTCTCCAGGCATGTTTTCCTCAACTTCTACCAGGCCTAGTCATAACAAGCTGAACATGGCGTGAATGTTCCCAGCCTCATTTTAACTAAATTAACTACACTTATAACCTCGGTGTCAAAGCTCTGAACAATGAAAGCTTGCCACTGAACACATGAAACAAAAATGAAATTAGCTAGCAGTAGGCAACTACAAACAGCTGAGGCATTCAATTGTTAGCCATTTGAAGGATTAACTTCTAAATCATGTAGAGCTCCCTTGGTAGTTTAGCTAGTTGGGCACTCAAGGGTATATAAAAACACACTTTAAAGTAGAAATGCATTTCTTCACCTATAAAACAGAGATTTACTGGCAGACTGTGATATTATTAATACCGGATTTTCTTGCCATCGTCTATAGTACTTAATCACACTTTCTTTTACTTTTTCCATACACTTTTGTGTTGGGCTCCAAAAGAGAAACAGTGTATATGGACTGTGTATTTGGAGATGGATGATACCATTACCAAGAAATATATTTTAACAACTTGCATTTTAACAACTGCCTACCCTATGAAATCCTTATATGTGAATTACTTTCTCCTACTAATGTTTATCCACCAGATGAATTGAATATTTCACTGGTCTTAAAAGATTTTTATTTGATTGTTACTCCACTAATAATTAAGAAGAATGCCCCCAAATCTCTTTGCTGCACTGAAAACTGCAATATGCCAATAAAAATATATTTCTAGTGAGCTTTGGTACAAGTTTTCTCTAGTTAGTATATTACAAAGAGTCACTAAGGGCCCATTCAGAAATACAGTAAAGGAGACTCAAATTATTGTGGTTATATGCCCACTTAAATTTGTTTCTGTACAATATGAGAATATTGTCATGAACCTCTGGAATTTTCATATGGGAAAAATGTCTCCAACTTCTTTAATGATTCATTCAGACAAGACTCTGATGCTCCCATACAAGTGTTTATTTAATTACAATGATGAATTTTATGAGAGTCATCTTTTTTTTAATGAAAAGCACCTGACAAAGGTAGCTATTTTTTCTTTGCTTAACATAGATTTGGTAATGGAACCACTGAATCTACCAATCACATATGTGTTTGTAAGTGTGTGCGTGTCTGTATAATTTGTAGAAGGATTGCAGATTGAGCTCATTAAAAAAAAAAGCTGAAATAAAGGAAAAAACTGTAGAATCACCAAGAAAACCTAAACAAATAAAGTGCAAACAGAGAGTGACAAGCACACTCGGCCTCTGGATTGGTTATGGATGAGACGACAAGTATATGATGAAATTAATGACCCTCTGTCAACTTTTTAGATCTCACTTTTAAAGAGAATGGACCAAAAATCAATAGCCCCCAAACCACTAGTACTCCAGTGAACCAGTTTATCATTTATCTTACTGCTGGCACTCATATAGAAAGTGCAGCCAAGCACAGCATAGAACTTTCATTGGTAGTCATCATTACATGCAATGTTTGAACACTCCAGTTAAAGGTCAAAGGTGTGCAGTACAGCTCCTTTGAGAAGTACCTATTTGAAAATACCAATATCTGCGCACAGCTTATCCATATCCACAAGCTTATTTTTTTGCATACATGTCACATTTTCCTTTCCTCGGGGGTTTACCTGTTGGCTAAAGCTGAAAGAGAAGAAGTACAACTATACTACAGCAGTGCTGGTAGTACAGCTTGGTTAAGGTTGTGTTGGTGTTTCCAATATATACCACGATTCTCAAAATATTATGTCTCAGCTATTTCCAGTGGCACCGGGCTGAAAATCACTGGCATGTGAGCTGACAGCTCTGATGAAATTGGTTCTTTTCCCCCAAAAAAGTTTTAGTGCCATGTCAAACATCTGGTTTTTAAATGGGTGTTTATTTTAACAAGTTAAAGACACAAACTAGTGGAATTTAAAATATATGTATCCTGTATAACTTTGCAGGTAGCTAGTCTTGAAAGTAAGCATAGCTTTTTTGCCAGAAGGGATAGCTTAGCATCAGGTTCAGAAAACATGTGTTAAAAATACCTTAGTTTCGGATATGGAAAGCCTATTATTATTACTATTTTTTATTTGTTTTACAGTAGCACCTAGAAGGCCCCAAAGTGAAATCTGGATCCCCTTCTGCTAGGTGTTGTACATATACATAATAAGATACAGCCCTTGCCCTGAAGAGCTTTCAGTCTAAACAGATAAAGACAGTCAAATGGTGGGAAAACAAGTATCATTATTGCCCTTTTATAGATGGACAGCTGAGGCAGCAGCACTCAGATGCTCAAAGGTATTTAGGTTCCTAAATTCCATTGATTTAATTGGAGTACCTTGTGAGGATCTAGGCCCAAGAGAGTAAGAGTAACATTTTCAAAAGCATCTAAGTGATTTAGGAACATCAGTTCCATCAATTGTTTTCATATAGAAAGCCTGCAGCAAAGCTGAGAACTGACTCCTCATTTCCTGAGTCTCAGTCCAGTGTCTTAGTCTTTCAAGACTCTCTGGAACTGTAAGCTCAAATCCCAGGAGGGCAGACTCAAGTCTTCGTCCTTTCAAGGCAGATCAGCTGAGTTCTGTGCACTCTGGGGTGTGTTTGTATATTTCACATTAGACTTTATAACAGGAAGTCCTGCCTGCTGTATAAGGATAGTAAGGATTGCATTTTCAAAATGGCTTCTACCAGGCTTCCTCCTGAATGTGTGCAAAGTTGTACAGCCTCCTAAATGCATCTGCACTTTGCAGAGGAAAACAACTGCTTGTGCACTTTCAATAGTGGTACCTTCACATGTGCAAGTGTTAGAATTGGCAAGCTTGCAGGTGGTAGATTACTAAAAGTGCAAGTGTGTGTAAATGTGCAGTGTAAATGTGTACACGATCTAAAAAATATAACTCTTAAGACACCAAGGTTCTTTTTGCAAGAATTGGGAGGAGTTGTCCTTGGATAAAATATTCCATGCTCATAGTGCTGTGAAGCATGCTGTGTTAAAGATGGCTGCTGCCCTCCACTACCCCAGAGGAGACTGCATTTCATTGGTGGTGTGTGTTTGTATTGATCTCTACAGATATCAGTTTATCTGTCTGTGTGTTTATGTAGCATGTGTGCCAGAGAGTTTGAGAGCTTTATCATGAAAGGCAGTATGTGAATAAAAGACTTTATCTTAGCAAAAACAAAAAGGTTATTTGCTGTAGCTAAGTTATTTAATTTTAAAGATTTGCTACTAACATAAAAAGTAGTTACATTTCAGCACATTTCATTTCTTCTAACTCTAAAGTGGCAATTGCTTCTTGAGGATTTGATTGTCACAGGAAAACAACATCCAATGATGATGACAAAATGAACAAACTGAAGTATATCTGGACAACAAAAGTGTTATATCTATTTTAAAAAGTGTAATGTAAGTATAATGAAAGATGTGGCCAAAAGCATCTCTACTTCATTCTCTGGGATTCCATTCTCACATCAATAATAATATAGCATCATACTTGACCCATATGGGCTATAAGCCAACAAATCACTTGCACACATGCATGACTTCAGTGGGACTACTCATGTGCTTAATGTTACACACATGCTTAAGTTCTTTGCTGGATTGTAGTCTTATTAGGGGATGTGAAAGTAGTTTTAAAAGTTTTGCAAGTTCCATTATCCCCATTTTGCAGAAGATAAACCAAGGCACAAAGAGTTCAGGGAATTTACTTCAAGTCACACAAGAAGTTCCACTTTTATTTCTGGCATCCTGAGGCAATGACATTGTGGGTCTAACTTTCAAAAAGACAGGAGGCCGCGACTATCCGCAAAAATACATGTGCAATTGTGTGGCTAATCCCACAGTTGTCAAAATGGATATGCATACTGAATATAAGCAAAATCAAATGACATGTTAGGGACAAATACATGAGCTATATAAAACATTGCAGGCACATTTTTGGCACACATCTCTAGGCGTCTGCCTTGCTGAAAATCAAGCCTTCAACTTTCACATGCCGATGTGTGGCATGATGTGAAGACACAAATATCAGTGATGGGAGTGGATTGGAGTCACTACCAATGCTGAAGGAAAACACACCTAGAAGAGAAGGGCTATTGCACCCATGACAGATTTGCATTTGTTGAACTGTTAAAATAATTATTTAATTCTACGAGAGAATAGTTTGCTAAACAAATGTGGTAAAATACTGTTTACATTTTGAGTAGCAAAAATGTGCTTGACACTGCGCATGCCTATAGGAAGTCATAGATTTTGACTTAATGGGCTCATATTGTAAATAGAGTGATAGCAAAATTCATACCCATCATACAGTGGGAGAGTGGAGAGTGGAAGGTTCCATATCAAAACAGTGGTCATTGGAGTTTAATTCAATTCCATTGAAGTCAGTGGAAAAACTCCCATAGTTGTTAAAGTGGAGGGTGGGTCAATCCGTGGTCATTAGGATTTTTTTTAAAGAAATGCAGTATGTCATCTTAGCACTGAGGAAAAAAAATCAGTCAGTAGGAATAAAAAAGCAAGCAACATTTAAAATATTCAGTTGACATTTTTTCCAGCATATTAAACCCATATTTTATCCTGAAGAGTGAATGGAGACTCTTTAGTCACACCGATCAGATCCTTTGTTTTTTTGTACAATAGTGTTTGATACCAGAACTGTGAGCTTTAAAATTGAAAAGGTAATTTGCTTCAAGTAGAACAATCCTCGTGCTAATAGCAACCATTTGAAGTGCACCATTCTCGACTGGTTTCTGAAAGTGAACATGCCAATCTATTGAAAACACATTGAAATAATGTGTTTAACAAAAATTCTTATTGGTATTTTTTGGCATTTTGTTTCACAAATAAACAAGATCATTTTTTGGTAAATGAAACTAGGATAGCACTGCTGTTCTTAGCTGAAGGGTTTGTTTGGTTTTGTTTGGCCTGAAAATCAGCCAAATGAGGGTCAATGTAGCAGGAGTTTAATTCCAAAGAATAGCTGATGATTTGCAGGACTAGAGATCTATAAAATGTGGTTCAGATTTTGTCATCAGAGTCACGTATGCATGGCTCCCACAGCAGTTAATAGAAGCTGGGGCAGAGTTTAGCCATGTTTTTACTCATATAGAAAAAAGAGAGAGAGGCTCAAGTGACAAAATTCAGATTTTGAGCCAGATTTGAGCCCCCCAAATTCAGGGCTATTTGGATTTATGATTGTTGTTTGGCTTATTATATGGCTTGATCCAAAGCCCAATGAAGTCAAAGACCCATTGACTTCTGTGTGTTTTGGATCAGGCCCACGAAGAGAGGGGCCATCCAGAATATTTGGCTCCACTACCAAACATTTCTAAAGTTCAGGGCTGCTTGGATCCAGGATTTTGGGTTGGGCCAATATATTGAAAAGGCCACTATTTCTTCCCCTACTTCTTTGACCTATAGAAGGATAAAATTATTTTGTTTATTTATCTGTGCTTTTCTGATTCAATTGATAGAAACAGTGTATTTTTAAACTGGCAAAAGGTCTGTAGAGAACTTAAAAGCTAGGTTAAGAAGAATGAAAACTCTGAGTCAATTTAAAAAACTAAACCTTGAGTTGCTATTTCATATGGATTACAACACACACATTTTAATTGTATGGGTAAAAAACGTGATCCCCTTACTCACATTGATGTGACGACTCATATGGTGAGTTTATTCACTATGTGTGGCAGGTCACAATCTGGCCCTGAATTAACAAACAACTACTCCACATCCTCCTGTACACACAACTCCCACTGGATTCAATAGAGTTATGTGTGGATTGTGTGGAATTGGACTCACTATAATTAATTAGCATCTGCATCTCCAAAGAACAGTTGGCCTCCTAAAGGAATGCTTCCTGTGTCTTAAATCAGAGGGATCTAGCTATTTTACTGCACATTGCCTAGTGTTCTATCTCTTTGAAATAGAGCATCGAACATGTTGTGTATATTATGACTTAAAAGCTTCACTGGAGCTGCATTTCTGAGAGTTGTATTCATGCTGGAACTGTACCACAATTCATCATATTAAACTTCATTTGTTGGAAGCCTTACATTGGAGTATGGGCTCGGTCTCTTAGGCAGTGCTTCATATCTGTATTCCTCCCCAATAGCACCTCACGCCATCGTCCTTTTATTTTTTTGTGGCTGATGTAGATACTGTATGAATGGTGTGTTGCTGCATCGGGGCTGGTGAGCCTCCCCATCCTGGTGAAAAAATTAGACTACTATAGCAGTAATCGGAAATAATAATAAAGTGTCTCTGGTTCTAGCTGGTGGTGTGGAATGGAAGAAGAGAAAGATATAAACATGAATCATGATGTGAGATAGTATTACTCTGGCTACTGCTTCAACAGCTGAGTGCACCGAGGCAGAACAAAGGCTTAGGAATATTCGTAGGACCCTTAAGAGACTTGTAAAGACATTGCAAACTCATCAGTCAGCCAGTGCTGCAGGAGGAAGGAAGGATGCTCTTTGAGTGGTTCGCCCAAAGACAACTGACATATCTCAGCCTTTATATAGGTAAGGTGGCTTCCAGTTCAGGTGAATTGCTTTAGCTAAACCTGGTTAAAAAAACAACCATATGTTTAATACAAGAAGCTGTCGAAGGTGTAAAGAATGTCTAAGTAAGTGAGTGGGAAACCATTAATCTTGGTTTGTTTTAGCACTACATCTTTAGCTGCTGAAGAAAAAAAGCCTTGCTCCTAGCTCATAACCTGAGTGTTAAAACTGATGTCCTCCCCATTAGGGCCTGTAAACTCATTAGCACATGGCAATTTATCCTCTTTTATTTCTTCTCAATTATCCTATCATCCATTGTATCTGGATCTGATTACCCTTTCCCAGAGTCAAACATTATCTTGTAAATCATTTGCTTTAAGTCTAAGCCTGCCATTGCATTGCCCAGGATTTGCTTAGGCAGGTAATAAATCAATTAGCATTAAACTTGTGGCATCATCAATTTTCTTTCCTTGTGACTAGAAAAAGGAGTATCTGAACCTTGCTTTGCCATATCAGATTTCCTTACATTGTCCATACCTAGATTGCACTGTCCTGTAAAACCCCCCAATATAAATACATTTAGCACTGAAGTGAAGATGAAAGGTGTTCAGGGAAACCCCCATGGTCCTGAGTCAGTGGCTTTGGATCAGGCCCTATGTGAGAGCATGTAGCCCAATCGACTCCCTGTCCTGGGGGTTGGGGTGCTACTGTAAAATAAATATTAAGTAATAATTATGATGGCCTGAGGCCTGAGACATCATAAATAAAGCTAGGTTTATGTCATGGAGGTCACAGAAGTCACAGAATCTGTGACTTCCAGAGACCTCCGTGACATTCTCTGCTTCAGCCCCAGATGCTGAGGGACTGGAGCTGGCAGCCAGAGGGGCCCAGGGAAGGTTCCAGTGACAGGCAACAGTCTCTTTAGGGTCCCCTAATAGGATTCCAGCAATAGGCGACAGCCTCTGCAGCAATGGGTGACAGCCTCGTGAAGGGGAATGAGGAGAGGGGCACCTTGAGTGAGTGGCTGGGAGGTGTGCTGTTTTCTCTTTTGGAAATATGGCCACCCTGCAGCTCCCAGCTGCCCTGGGTGGTGGGGACCCCCCTGCAGCTTCCAGCTGCCATGGACAGAAGGGGTACCTCACAGTTCCCAACCACCACAGTGGCGGGGGAAACCACAGCAGCGAAAGTCACAGACAGGTCATGGCTTCCATTAATTTTTGTTTATTGCCTGTAACCTGTCAATGACTTTTACTAAAAATAACCATGACAAAATCTTAACCTTAATCATAACTGTGAAAGTAACATGTTATCCATACCCATCTGATGCTGATGTGTGAAGGCAGCTTTGCCTTGCTCTGCTGACACAGAGTGGCCCAAAAGCCCCCTAAACGGGTACAAAAGAATCTTTTGCAAGCACAGGGAAATCCTTGAGTGACACAGGCTGGCATAACATCTCCTATATCACACCCCTTCCTGAAGGTGATGCAGATGGCATGGCTGAGTTATCCCTTCACCTGAGCAATGTTCATCGCTTTAATGGGAGGCACAGGTTGGGTCTGGGGACAGCGTGGTAAAGATATGTCAGGATGGGAAGAACACAAGTCCCTTAAAGCCGCCTGTACAACGTCCTACTCCTAACTTGTGGCAAGTACCTCGTGGCTGGACCCCATGTTTTAGCTCATTATATTCACAGCAAGTGCTGGTGACATTTATTAGTTGAACTGAGGGCAACTGAGAGTATAGTGAAGAGAATGGAAACATTTCTTTTATACTTTGTGTATAATGTATCATGGTGAAAACAGGAATAATCATTTTTTCCATCTCATAGACAATGTACCATACACATCATAGTCTATTCTGTCTCTTATTTTTCTTGTAATAAATAGGGCATACGTGGTTGTGTGGTGCAGATTAAAAGTTTTAGCAGCATTAGTTTAACAAATTCTAGGCACAAACTACCTGAATGTGAAATCTATCTATAGCTACGTCTTTGCTAAGGAGTACCTGATGGTTTGGTGTAATACAATGGTCTCACTTAGAAAATTCACTCTGTGAGAGAGATTGCCAGCTTGAGAGGAATTCCCCACTTTGAGTGTAGAGAATATTTCTCCAGCTGGTAGAATGTTTCAAAATGGAAGACACTTTTAAAGTGTAACTGAGGTTAGACTGGCATGAATTTGAAATGGCTGCTTTATTCAAGGCATGGCGATATCACAAGTGATTATCCTACATGAAGGACGATAAGTGTTGGTGCGACCCTACACCCTTGTGTATCCTGTGTATGTTCACATTTTTTAGCAGAATTATTTTAGAGACTTAAAATGTTTGTATTGGTACCATTTTCATATTCCTTTGCCTGCAAAGTCATGCTGCCTTAGTATCATGAGTCCAACTATCCAGGACTTTGGAAGAGAGTAAAAAAGATAACTAACCCATTTTATAAGCAAGTGATCTAAAAATACACAGTCAGACTTGCTTAGCCATGATGACTCCATACTTCAGGGCTTAAGCCAGCCTCTAACTGTTGAAGATGAGGAGAAAACCTGTTGCCAGGAAAAGTATCCTGGAACTGCCTATGAGTTTCTTGCATCTTCCTGAAGCAACTGGTACTGGCCACTGTCTAGATGGGACAGATGGACCACAGGTCTAATGAGGTATGGCATTTCATGTGTTCCTATGCTACCATGTGGACCTGGTTGATTACAAACAAATCTGGCTTAGAGGTGAATGACAGACACACTTGAGCGTCATTAAATACTGGGAGACCAATCTTTGTTGGCTGGCATTCCTATAGGAAAGTTCTTCTGCCCTATGCTTAGTTTCAGGGTGGAAATTCAGGTGGCTATTACTGTGGCTTACGTTTTGGTATTTGTTTCCATGACCACAAACAACTATTATTGAAAATATACAGTAGGCTGTAAGAAATCTTTAAAAGTGAAGCATGATTTAATCATTGTAAAAGTGATGTAAGGCCTGATCCAAAGTCCATGTTGGTCCATGGAAAAATTTATCTTAGTGGGTTTTGGATCAGATCTCAAAACTTTAAAATAAACTATATATATATGAGCTCATCCCCAAAGGGGCACCCCTTTCACCAGGCATTTGAGTTGTCATTACTGCTGTATGTCTGCTGTTTCATTGAATTGAGGTAAATGGACATGTACTAATGTCAGTTTCTTCAAACATTTTCTTCTCCAAAGCAGTGTATTACATCATTTCTTTCTTTTAAAAGTACTCATTTTGCCTACTGGGCTGATTGACTGCATGGCACTGAAGTAGTACCTTCTACCTGAAAGTCTCAAAGTGCTTTACAAAAGATGAATGTATTAATCTGCAGAACATCCTGTCTCACTCCTGTGTGATAGTATTATTATCCCCATTTTATAGAGAAACTGAGGCACTAAGAAGATGAATGACAAGGTCACACAGGAAGTCTATGGCAGAATTTGGTATAAAACTGAACTCCTGATTCTCAGTCTTTTGATACAACTACGATATCATCCTCCCTAATACGTTTATGTCCATTATAATGCAAAATAAATGCATGTAAGAGAGAGACCAGGGTTCTTTTCTTCAGTGTTAGGACTCTAAATAGGATTTCATTGAAAGTTTTCATTAAAACCACTGGGGATTCCAAATATGAAGCATTTCCTTGGACTCTTAAAGGTCATTTCTTGATCACTTTCTTCTAAGTACATATGACAAATTATTCCCTTGGCACAATAAATGATACACAAGCCCTTTAATTATAATATAGCACTCAATATCTTGAGACATTCCAACGTTTCCTATGTATCCTACACATTTCATTACAAGGAAAGGTTGAGCAGAATTAAAAGGATGACTTTACACAAGGATTGATAGGTTACTTGTCCAAAAGTGGAATTTGCAGTACAGGTGAACACAAAGGAAATCCCAAACAAGTTTTGATTGCAGAGGAGACTGGGATACGAGAGTTTTTATTATCAACTGCTTTTAGCCTTATTTACCATCAGGCTGTCTTGCCACAAGCATGCTTTTTAGTTCTGACAGCTCTGAATTATGACCATTGTGGGATCCTATCTCATTAACTGGAATGGGAGAATAAAACATCAGACAATCATAAAAATAATTTGGCACTGTGAAACCACTTAGGAGCAGCTGTCAAACAGGTTGGAAGATAAAGTTCTGAATAAAAAGAATAGAGAGAGGTCCAAAGTCCTGCCATATGCTTTCTCTGCATTATAGACTCCTTAATAATATGAAGTGCCTATGTTTATGCAGAATAGGCCAGACACTCCATATATGATATTGATTATGCCTTAACCCCAATTTAGTAAAGCTATACTCCTCCTTTTCCTAATCAGATGTTGCAGAAGCAGTTTTCTGAAAATGTCCCTAAATGCCAAGACATATTTTATCTCCGAAGGCTGTGGCAGGAGATAGGGCTTTGTCTGGCTTGTCATCATGGCTTGGAGCCCAGTTTGAGGACAGCAAGGCCCCTGTGGGGCTCTTCTCCAGCAGTTTTCATCCAGCAATTCAAAAACATACATCTTTATCAAGCTGTTGTTGTCAGACAACATTAGATAATTAATAGGCCATTTGTCAGCCCGCACAAAACATGTTAAAATCCCAAACACAATCAGGATAAATATAGTTGCCTGCTCTCTGAAGGCTTTTTGTTCTGTCATGCAGTCATTGCAGGCAGATATTTACTATTAAACGAGACTCATTATTAATCACATCTAATGTTAATTAATTAACTGCATCTGTGCATTGAGGGCTCTCTGTGACTTTCAATTGTTTTAAGAAGCTAATTGGTAATTTAGCAGTTTGCATGGAAGTTGCTGTTTCTTGTTCGGTTCATGTTGACTTTTTCAACTTAGCAAAGTATCTTTGTTCATTTAATAATACTGTACCCATAAAATGAGTAAGATTTTTTTGGTACCACATCCTCGTATTAAAGATATGCCCACATCTAAACTTGCTCAAAGTTTTGAGGTATTGAATCCAGAGATTTAGTTCAAACACAGCTCTAATGTCAGCAGTGCCACCATTAGGGTTAGGGTGACCAGATGTCCCGATTTTATAGGGATAGTCTCGATTTTCGGGTCTTTTTCTTATATGGGCTCCTATTACCCCCCACCCCATCCTAATTTTTCACACTTGCAATCTGGTCACCCTAATTAGGGTAGGTACCTAGTTGCAGAGATCCTTGGGGCATTAAAAGGCTCAAGAGTTCAAGGAAATGGGAGGAGATGATGGCACTGCCATACTATTCAAGTATAGCCCAGTGGCACCTTCTGAAGATACCAACCAGCTGGGAATGGCATAACAGCTCTGGATACCCTTATAACTAGCATGAGTCCTGATCATTAGGAGGATTGTGGCAGATTGATGATTGCCAATATTACTGTTAAAAAAAAATGGAAGCCTGTATATTTTTGTCATGATTCTCCATAGACTTGCACTTTGTCTAGTCCTTTAAATCTGTGCAAAATCAAGACCAGGTGGGTATCAAATGATTCCAGATTTCATTTGGTTGCATTTTGTCACCAGTTTGCACTGGTGTAACTGACTACCAAAGGAGAAGGGCTATAGAGAACCAGACCCTTAAAGACAACTTTATTTGAACGGTATTTATTTCTTGTGGAGAGGGATGAAATGCAGAATTTGCCAAGCTAAGTTAGATAAAATCCACGTGGAAGCCCACAAGGCATAGCATTGTGAGGTTTCTACAGACATTTTGCTTGCAAAATTCCTAACGACTTGAATGGATGGTGCAAGGGTTCAAGGGCTGTATGATTTAGCTCAAGCGCTCCTACAAGCTGCCAAGCTGTCATGTATTTGATATAAGTTTTGCCGTTACATTTTTCTTAATGCATCTTTTGCATTATATGTATAAAGTGTAACACGTATGCTGTTACAATTGGCAGCACAGGGTGACACTGTGACTAAGATGACAGCACATACAAGAGTTTAGCTCACAGAACAGTGAAAAGCTGTTTAGTGGAAACTTTCTGATCCTGTTAAACCCTTTTCATGCAGAACTTCTATTAAAATCAACAGGAATTCTGTGCATAGAGAGTTTGCAAGATTAGTCCCAGGTATAGCTTGTATAAATTGTCTTTCCTTTATGAACCAGTCACAGAACCGTATTTGGTGACATAAGTCTATAGGATGTATGAATCCTTTAAAATAGTGAATAATACAATCACACATTAAGACATAATTATGTATGTGACATATTCATATCCAGATCATCTAACTGTATTCTGCACTCTCCTCTTTGTTGTGTCAATATTTGCATTACCAGCCCCTATTTCTGAGCACCTCTATATTGATCTTACATTTATTTTGGCATAGAACATGGAATACAAGTTCTTACCCTAGGAGAGAATTTGCTTTAAAAATAATGATGATTGTTTTTGACTTTGAGAAGGCCTGAGATACTCTTGGGAAAATCCTGTCCTGATGTCCTGTCTACATATGGAGTTATTTTGGAAGAGCTATTCCAGCATGACTATTTTGGATTAACTCCATGAATGGGCATCTTGTTCCAGAATGAGTGTCTTTTTCCAGCTGAAAGCTAACTCTGCACATGAAGTGTTTCAGGAATACCCGTTGCACTTTAAATTCACACTCTACCTCAATCCAAATTAACTTTCAAGTGTAGACAAGTCCTTACTGGGAGATTCTGCGTAGGGGGTAATGGAATAGGTTTGGCTGCATGTATTTTCAAGGGCCAGCCTGTTCATGCTGGACAGAATGGCACACAGTGGATTGGGAGAGATCCATGTCAAGTGGAGACCCTCCATGTGCACATCTGCCCTTACCTCCTCCAGCCTAAAGGGATCTGAGTGGAAGGACTCGGTGGTGTTTGGACAAGCCTCAGGAGAATGCAAACATCCCCCTCTCTCTGTTACCCTTATGTTCTGCAGAGCTCACAAAGGAAAGAGAATACAGATTGGGTTTATTTTACCTTTCTTTCACAGCACTCTCCACAGTGGGGACACCTGTTTATGAGCTTCCTGGGGCGTATAGCTTCCACACCAATGACCCTGGTCTCTCTTGGTGCATGTCCAGAGCCTATGCCATGTGGCATTAAAACCCACTACCTGGCAGAATTGTAGGATTTAGGGAGAGGCCATGACCCAGTCACTACCAGATGCTTCTTAATGTGGCTCCAAAATGGAGCAGCCTGCACACTCATTTAGCACATGATACAAGCTGCAGCATTCAAATTACCCATCTTGGCCCTGGTCACCCTCACTAGCTAGCTAGTCACCTCTGTGGGCTTTGATTCACCAGAGATGATGAGAGTGAGCCCCCTTTCTTAGAACAGTCTTGAGTAGCTATTCTTCCCTGTAATTGCATAGGTGCACTAGCAGAGAACAGGCCACCTCTGCCCCCTTCTCCTCCCAGGGCATTGGTGAAACATATGGCGGGATATGGTCCATGGTATTTGTTGGCAATTTCAGGCCATTAAAACAAATTCTGTTAACGTCTGCTGTGACCTTAACAAAAGGGCTTACCGCTAAGGAGCTCATAGTTAGGCACCTAAATAAGTGGCCAGATTTTCACTTCAGAGAACTTGGCCTCAACTGTGGCCACTGAGTACTTTCGACAATCTGGCCCTAGTCCTTAATTTTTTATTCTTTATCATTAATTTATACATACGCTCCAAAGCATATGTTCTCTCTTTCTCAACATACAAGTGTGTGTATGTTTGTGTGTGAAAAACAGAAGCTGTGTGTGTGTATGTATACATATATATACATATACACACACACAGCTTCTGTTTTTCAAGATTTATTAATTTCATTTTGGGGGGGTTATTTTTAACATTTTTTAAGTCTTATGACCAAATCTTTCTCTTTGTATATATTAATATGAGTAATCTAGTACACTTCAATGTAGTACCTTTAAAGTGCATTAGAGAACCTTTAGTGCACAGCAGCAAGGTGTACATGGATCAATTAATGCACTACATCTTAGTGCACGTTAAAAATCAGACCCCTGTAGTCTGCTTTACTGCGCTGTGTAGACAAATCCTTAAGTACAAGTAACCATTTCCATTGTTTTCCTGGTGTTTATTGGATAAATACAAATTTCATATTTTTTTTTTGCATTGAGAATGTTTTATCAGTGTTTATTGGTTAGAACTGAAAATCAGAAGCCCAATATAGATAGCTACACACACACACACAATCATGTATGCATATGTGTACACACAGGTATCTATCTATCTATCTATCTATCTATCTATCTATCTATCTCACAGACATATTTATAAATATAATTTGTGTGGGCAAAGTATTTCCTGCACATATATACAGAGAATAAATAGCTCACGCACAGTATAACTGCAGAATTTAAATTGTTTTATTCCTGCTGAAGTGCTGATGTTGAATTATATGAAAGGGGGAGTGATGACTGAATTGAAAAATGTCCTTTAGCTAACAAAGACCTGAGTTGGATTCCAAATAAACCATTTTCAGTGTCATTAGAGAAGCTTCTTTGGCTGAAAACACAAATGTCCCATGAAGCTGAAATGTATTCTGTCATAATAAACCCTGCATTAGGCTTCAATTAAATATATTTTATAGGCATTTCTTATGAACACATGAAGTCTTTGGCTTTTGAGAGACATTGGTTGTCATACATATCTGTAGCTTAGAATTCTGAATCTTTGGAAGTTTACAGACCTCACTTGTTTAGGGCATGTGGTTCAGGAATCAATGGGATTGACCATGTTGTCTAGAGGCATTATCTGCATCTGGTAGTTTTTGGAGCTCTCTCTGTGATAGAAAATGAACACTTCCTCCTCAGATCATAGCTTCTCCCACTGTCTGCCTTAGCACCCTTCTTGTCATCTCTCTCCCTCTCTACCCCCAACCCCCGAAGATGTAAGCTTGCTGTTGTCTAAAGAGGAGGTAAAGGTTTTTCCCTGGGATGTTAATTTCAAGGCTGAATGGTTTCTAGTCACTAGGCCTTGCTGGAGGTATCATTCAAGACTTGCAGACAGGCAGCAGGGGACCATTTGTCTCACCTGCAGGCTACATGGCTTTAGGAAGACGGCAAGAACTTTCTGAAGGCTCTAATGCTGCACCTGCATGTCTCTAGCATTGCTGTTTATCTTTTAATCCTTTGCCTGATTTTCTCTCTAGCGGTATATGTTTAAAAAATGTGATAAGCTGTGTATATCCAACACAATCTTCAAAAGATTCAGGCTTATGTTTTTAAGTAGGTTTAGGATACTGTTTTGAGCATGACATGTAATTCAGAAATAATATTTGTATTGGCTCAGGGCTAGCAAATATACAATCAAGATACAAACCAGAAACATTTTCTTTCAGGCTGTAATGCTGCTTTAGGAGCAAGAGGTATTTTATTCCCCGGATACATGAAGAAGCTTCTCTAATCTGAATTGTAAAGTTGTTAAATTCTCTTTCAGACAGAGGAGAGAACAAAGTTACTGAAATATTGTTGAAACATAATGTTGTCTCCTCTAGCATACATTTCCCGCGAAAGGGGTGAAAAGCATAGCAATAAGAAGAAAGATTATGGAATAAATTCCTATTTAAGTTTCCACCTGCTCTAAAACAGCAAGCTCTTTAGCCGCAATAAGTCTGAATTACAACTAAATTATAAAAGGACACAAAAAATATCCGTTACACCAAAACACAAGTTCACTGAATCATGGAATTATTATGTAGTTGTATCTAATGCTGATCCGTAAGGATACACTGTGTTCCATACAGGCTTTGAAACAAGCATACCTACAGCTGGGTAACAGGAGATTCAAGGCTACCTAAATTCTAAAAAAAAACCATAAAACCATTTCAGAACAAGAAATAATTCTAAAGAAAATTTGTATTAGTTTGATTGATTATCTTATTTTAATCCATATTAAAGCTTTAAGTCTTTAGGTGTGGCTCTTTAGTTCTAACATCTCATAAATTATGGCTATAATGAAGCAGTCATTTATCCTGAGCTGATGATAAATGGTTTGCCCTAGGAGGAACTAAAGAATAGGCAAGTAGATCATTTTCATATTTGGTGAAAACAATATTAAGTACCCAGACCTCAGTGATTGCCCTAATAAATGAATAATCTGAGGTGAGAGGCTTGGCAGTCAGTGTAAAAAATAACCTGAGCTTTCTCTGTCATTTGTCAGGCTTTGCTATGACAGCATGCATTATGGGTAAATGAGCAATCAGCAAGAACTATGTTATGGCTGGGATGTTTTTGAGAAATTTATCATATGCATTGCTTGGTACCTTTAAGACCTTAAGGCTTAATGGCTATAGTGCATGACTGCAAGTGAACATAGTTCCTATTTACCATCCTATGCTTCATTTACATGGGATCCTTTTTTTTTTTAAACTTACTATGAGAGTGAACTTCAGTTAGTATTGTTTCCCAGATCTACTTTCCCTGGCACACTTTACTCTGGTTTTACCAGTTCTGTGTTAATTATAATACACCAGTGCAGTTTGAGGAATTTGGAAGATGCCAAGACAAATGAAGTAGTTATGCCACTAGATACGAGCTAATCTTGTTATACACAGACAGAATGTGTAGGGCATGCCAGAAGTCCAGTAAATGCTCATCTGTACTACTTGAGTGTTGTGGGGAGTTAGCTGGTACTGCCTCTTAATTAACTGTAAAACATTCAGGTACCATGTAGGGTTCACAATCCTAACACATTGGCACTTATCTTGATGGCTAAAAAAAGAAATGAACATATTATATAATTATGCAACATGCTGGAAGGCAAGCCCAGTGATGTGACATATGAAGCAGTGCATTCTGGGGCATTGTGACTCAATGTGATTTGGTGCTCTTCAATGTTCATATTGAAAATGCACACAAAAAGTTGCCTTCTGCAGCTCAGGGACTGCTTATCATTTTGTCCAACAAATGCCCTCTCCAAATTATTTTAGCTTAAACTATCAGAGGTAGAGAGGAAAAGAACATACAGAAACTGCAACGTCTGTATCCCTTATCTCCAAGTATCCAGGGTCTATGGAGTAACACTAAACTAGTTCCCAGCATAAGCATTTAGTTGAAGTATAATAAGAGATCAAATAAATTATTCATCTGATAATCTCACATGGCTTTACAAACACTATCTCAACTTCTCAACAACCCGGAGAGATGGGTAAGCATTATTAGGCTCCACTTTGCAGGTGGAGAAACACAGGCACTGCAAAGCTAAGGTTAATTTTTTTGAAAGTTGCTCCTTGTCCTGACTGCCTCAGATACTGGGAGACCAACTTGAGACACCTTGGGCTTAGAATGGTTGAGCACTTACTCAGTGGGAACTGCAGATGCTCAGCACCTCTGAAAATCAGGCCTAGCATGAATCAGTTCTAAAGTGGCTAAGGCTGGTCACCCCTAAATTGAAGACCCTAAATTGGTAGCCACTTTTGAAAATGCTGGCAACCTAAATGATTTCCTCAGGATAGTGGCAGCGTCAGAAAAGGAACTCAGGGATTATAACTGATTCCTAATTTCCTGTTCTGATTGTTAGACCTCACTTTCTCCTCAAACAGTTAATTGGTTTTTAAAAGCTGGTAGGAAAAGGGGTAAGCAACCAACAAGGTATATTATTTCACTTGGTTTAAGATTATAAACCAAATGTTGATGTAGCATCACTTGAGCCCCCATCCTGGAATAGATTGATTGATTATATGTGATTGGTTTTCTATTAATTTTGTTTTTAAGTCATTTGGGAAACACATTGATAAAAGGACACTTTTTAAAAAGTCAATTTTTTAATATCAGACAAAGAAAAAATTGACAAGCCTCATGTTATGTATGTGATAGCAAAGATTGCAGAGGTCAGGGGTTAAAATAAATTCTTGCCTGTTGCTGTGCTTTCTGTTCTTTCCAGGGCTTGATGCTGAAAGGTGCTGAGCCATCCAGCACAGCATTTAAGACCATGCTTTGCTTTAAGAATGAGTGCTTCTAGTACTGCAAACACAGGAATATTGCCACTGACTTTAAGTTAAGCATGTGCTTAAGTGCCTTTGCTGCATTAGGGCTGGAGTGCTCCACATCTTTCAGGATCAAACCCTGTTAAGAGTCTTTTAGAACTCAGTTGCCTCACCTCCACATCTGCTGCTCCCCTCTCTCTGCTTCCTTAACAATCTGTCCTTACTCAGCTGCTCTGTCTCCCTCACAGCCACAGCTGCTTTTTTATTTTCTGTCATAGAGAAACTGAATGTTCAAAAATGCTCTGATCTAGGTACATTGAACATTTGAATGCCAGCCATCTGCAGCTTTCAATATCTCTTCACCTACTGCCACTTATACCTTTCACTTCTTATTAAGGAAACAAAGTCAGAAGATTAAAGGAGTCCCAATTTAGCTTTTTAAATCAGAAGTGAAAGTTAAAAGGAGACCAGCTGAGTGTAAGCGCTACTGAGAACTGCAGCTGGGCCGACTCTATTTAAAAAAACCAAAAACTATTTCTTGCTTCTGATCCGAGAAACCTTGTGGATCAGGAATCTGACATCCGATCAGTGTATAGTGGCCTTTCTGTTTTGAGATAAAAGTTTTTATTCTGCACTGTTTTGGCGTCACATCACTGAGTAATAAGAAATCTATAAGATTAAGGCTCTGGTCCTGCACTCAGATAAGCCCTGACACCCTTGTGAGAGAACCATTGATTTCAGTGGAGATCCATGCAGCCACAAGATCTCCTTGTAGGACTAGGGTCTCAGAGTATGACTGAGACTACAGTATGTCATTGTTAAACCTCAGTCAGTATAAAGAATGAGGAATACTTGTGACATCTAAGAGACTAACAAATTTATTTGGGCATAAGCTTTTGTGGGCTAAAACCCACTTCATCAGATGCATGGAGTGGAAAATACAGTAGAAAGACATATATACACAGAGAACATGAAAAAATGTGTATTGCCCTACCGACTATAATGAGACTAATCAGTTAACGTGGGATATTATCAGCAGGAGAAAAAAAACTTTTGTAGTGATAATCAGGATGGCCCATTTCCAACAGTTGCAGACACTCAGTCAGTGGGGCTACGTCTAGACTACCCGCCGTATCGGCGGGTTAAAATCGATTGCTCGGGGATCGATATATCGCGTTTCATCTAGACACGATATATCGATCCCCGAGCACGCTTATATCGATTCCGGAACTCCACCAACCCCAACGGAATTGCGGAATCGACAGGGGGAGCCGCAGACATCGATCCCGCGCAGTGAGGACGGGTGAGTAATCTGATCTTAGATATTTGACTTCAGCTACGTTATTCATGTAGCTGAAGTTGCATATCTAAGATTGATTTCCCCCCGTAGTGTAGACCAGCCCTGGGTTTCACATGTAGATGGACCAAACTGCAACATCTCTCAATGAATTTCAAGAGATGGAGGGAGTGGATGTAAGCAATTTGATTTGCATCACTTGATCCAAACCTCACTCTATAATTTTGATGTACCAGCAAGCTACCATATACTTTAGATAGATAGATAGCTTTGATCCTGGGTCAAATCCTAAATCAGAAAGATTGTATTTTCTGGTCATAGTTCAGTTATGGCAAAAAAGAGATTACAACCAAAGATGAAGCCCCTCCCACCCAACACCACATGGGCAGTGGGACTTCAGTGCAGGCCAATGACCAGGGGTGGGATTTTCAACAGCAGTTAGACGCATAATTGCCTTCTGCCTCTTGGTAAATATCAGTATAAGTGCTAGAGTCTGGCTCTTAGTCAAGATGTAGAATGATGTAGTAAATAAGCATCAATTTTAAGATATTGATGTGAAATCAAAGGAATTTCTTTACCAAGTGGTTACTCTATTAATTTACAATAATTGCCTAAATCTCTTTGAGCCTGATCCAATGCCCACTGAAGTCACTGGGAATCTTTCCATTAACTTCATTGGGTTCTGGATCAGGCCCTTAAGGAACCTTACTTGTAAGCAGTGATTGTGATAGTTTATTTCCCTAAAACAAACCAGGGCTGCCCAGAGAGGGGAGGCAAGTGGGGTAGTTTGCCCCAGGCTCCTAGCTCCGCAGGGGCCCTGTGAGTCCTGGCTGAGAATCCCTTTCCACTCATCCAGCGGCAGTCTGGGTCTTTGGCGGCATTTCAGCGGCGGGAGGCCCTTCAGTTGCTCCGCCGAAGACATAGAGCAAGTGAAGGACCTGCCGACGATGACTTAGAGCACTGCCCGGTGAGTACAAGTGCACCCCGCTTTGCCCCAGGCCCCCTGAATCTTCTGGGCAGCCCTGACACAAACAGAATTCTTCCTAAAGCTTTGTTTATATATCAGCTATAGTGAAAAACAGAGTTAGCTGAGTGAGGAGTTTTGATAACTCTGCACGGAAGGAAAATGAAAAACATATAAAATGATTCCACTTGTCAATCAAATATTGTCAAACTCATTGTAACAATTATTTTATTTGTCCAGATCTGAAATCACAATAGGAGTTACTGAGTGCTGAGCTCTTTTGAAAATCAAGGGATGCTGAGTAAAGCTAGTTGGAAAATGAGTTTTTTTGTTGTATTTTTGTTTTTGGCATGAAAAATTTCAACTTTTTGGAAAAAATCAAAATTTGAAAATTTTCAGCCAAAAAATTAAAATTTTCAGCTGAAAACTGAAAAAAATTGATTCTGCAATGTGGCCAAGGTGCTTCATGGGAGTTGTAGTTCAAGTCACACCTCTGTTTCTTAATGAGACATGCTCCCTGGTTGGACTACATCTCCCACAGAAGGATATCATTCTATTTTAAATTTTGTAGGCTTTTAGAGTAACTTCTGTAGAACCCTAATAACTCATCCCTATTAAATTCAGTAGGACCTTTCTGTAATGATGTACCTGAATACAACTTACAAACAGAGAATTTGTTTGCAGCTGGGCCATGAACTTGACCTATAGGACTGATGTTGTTCCATTGACTCTGTTAGTCATTAAAGCTTTACTTGGGAAGTCTCACTCAGCCCAATAACAAGTTTAGAAAATACTTGGAAAGAAATGAATATGGGTTCTCTATGAGGAATAGATGAACATGGCAGACAGAAGAGAGTAGCTTAGCTGATTCAAGCTGAATAGATCCAGTAGGAGATAATAGACCTAGTCTATTGCATAAAACCATGTAACAAATCCATCTTTGGTATCACTATGGTACACATACCTTGGCAGCCTCAGGAATAGAATTGGTATCCTCCTTCTCCAAAAGCACAGGTGTTGACTGTTGGAGTTAAAGGATCATTTTTATAAGTGCTATAAGGACTGTAGCACACAACTGAGCAATCCTGATTCCGTTTTGTAGAGAGCAGTAAAGAGTGTGTGCTAGTATAGCCCCTCTCCCCATTAATTTCTGCCTAATGCCTGTTATCTAAATAACAATTTACTCTTGGGGGTTGGGAGTCAGCTGGGAATGTCTGTCAAATTAACAAGTTAATCAGGACTTGCCCACTTAAGGTGGACGGTTTGATTATTATTAAGTGAGACAAGAGAACAACCAATGGCTGTATATGCAAATGTGAAAAGGCGTTAACCTTCTGTAACTGAGAAAAGAACCACTGGAAATGCATTTTTAGGGCTTATCTGCACAGAAAAATTTAAGCCCTGTTGCACAGACCTCTAATGTAGATCCAGTTATACTGGTATAAAGGTGCATTGTACTGGTATAGCTCTTCCCATCTTGAAAGGAGAATCAGCTATACTAGTATAGTGATACTGATAGAACTGCGGCCACACTAGGAGTTGCACTGGTATAACTATTTTGGTTAAAAAAGTCATACCTCAAACCTACATAGTTCTACTTTAGTCCCAGCTGATCAATAGCCTCCATAGAAATCATGTAGGTGGGGCAAAATCCATTGTGAGGAGAAAATCAATTAATGATTGTACGATGAAGATGCTCATATTCTAGGATGACAAGATCCATGTAAGTAGATAGATAGATGATGCATTTATCTCTTTTATTATTTTTTCCGTGGCTGTTCTGAGTCCATCCACACCACTGCTAAAGATGGGGATTGCTTCTCATTTAATACAAAACATGTCTTCTAACTCATCAGTAGATAGATAGATTGATAGACAGATAGATAGATAAAGGCCACTTCTTTTGACACAATCAGTCTTATTTCCTGTGCTTTTATTACCACTTTCTCTGACATACTACTCCTCTTGCATTGTTTCCTCTTAGGCAAGACCATGATCTATTTAAGAGACCATTTCCATATTGATACATAACTTTAAAGTTTCTTTTTATTCAGTATCAATGTTTCAGTCCTGCAGGGGCTGATCTCCCCATCCTGTAGGGAGTGGGAAAAGTGGATGAAATCTCAGTAAGGCTCTTCCTCAGAGCTTTGTGGAAAGCCAAGGGCCAGGGCAATCCATGATCCCAGCATCCCCACCCCAGCTCCCTGCACAGCTCCATCAGGATCCTAACATCATGGCTTTGGAAGCTGGTGGTTGCCCCTGAAATCCCCTTAAAGGGGGATGCCCACCATGGAGGGAGCTCTGTGGAAAGATAATACAGCGTGGGGATGTTGTCTCTTCACCCTCATTTCTGCAAGGCCAGAGAGGAGATGATGTGTGTATTTCCCAGTCCCTGCCCATTCCCTCGGTGAGATGGAGCTAGGCCGATTTACACTATCTGAGGATCTATGGATCTCTGGGCTGGTAGAGAGCTCTACCACAGTGTCCAGAGGAAAGCAGTGATGCTGCCATGGAAGCAGTTTCATATGGGAGGATTGTGATCCACATACATATCATGAGGATATGATCAGGTCTCTGCTTGGACTTATAAGACCTTACATTGTTTCTTAGCTTTGTGTTTCAGTCAAACAATTTTAAAATAGTAATTTGTAAATGATGGGCCTGATCTTGCACATACTTTGCAAGATCAGGCCCAGAATATCTAGTACTTGTATAGCTTCCTCTGACATTTTGATGTTATTTACCTGAGATCTAAAAAAAATAGATACAGTAGACAATATATACAGTTATTCTAGATACATTTCTATATAACCAGCGACAATAAGAATATTTTGTCATTTAAAATAGTGCATAAAATGACTTGAAAGGATTGCATATACCTATGCTATTAATATTCCTAGAAGTTTATCATGTAAGTTTCACTATAGATACATCTCAACATCTCACATTTATTTTGAAACTGAATTAACTTGGCAAACTGAATGTTTCAGTTTATTGTAATATATTAAATGACAACACTAATATGGCCTTTTACTGAAATAATGGAGGTAGGAACCCTTCTAACATTATTGGAATTGTTCAGACACAAACAATTGTTAAAATTTCTTTTTACATTGATGTATTTTGGAGACAAAATGTTTTTGAATGTTTATAACAAAATAAAATGTGTTATAAACACCAATTTGCTTGTAAAATAACTTCTGATAAACCAAATGAAGATATGAATACACTATTTGTATTTATATCACTTAATTGTTTATATGATCATAAACATCAGTAAAAGGAAAAATTAGTTGAATACAGAAAACCATCCAGTATAATCCAGGGACATTGCTATGGAAAAATTTCTCAGTTTGATGTGACTCTCTCTTTGACAGTTCTCCTAAGGTAGGTTATTTTGAAGAAAACATATGTTTCCATTTTCTCTCCTTCGGCCTCCCTTTTTTGTCCCCAGGCTCCACTAGGGTCACAGCAACATTAAGGCTTTTGTCACTGTGATTAATAGCTCTTTAGATCATCTTTAATTCACTCACTAATGACTGAGGGTCTTTCTGCTCTCCAAGTAATCGGGTGATGTATGAGCCAATAGTACACCTTGTGGCAGAGGTGAAAATCATTCAGGCAATGCAAATATTGTCACGGGGACAAATGTTTTCCCTGTTAATAAAAATTAATGAATTCTACCCAGGAGCTAGTTAAAGAAGCCATGGTGAAGGAGATCCAAGCACAAGCAAGTTCTCGCTGCTTGGAACCATTAATTTAGTCTTTCTAGATATGTGAGGATAATTATTATTAGTATTTCTGCATCTACATAATAGATGAGACAGTGGCAGGTTAATTTAATTATGCAAAAAGATTGCACTGTAGCCAGACTTGTCTTTCAGTTTCTTGGGCATACTTGCTGCTGTTAACGTTAGCATCATTATTTTTCTTTACCATAGTTAAACTACAGATCTCTACCCATTGCAATGGTTTAGTGAATACATTCCAGGATTTGATGCCTAGTTAAAACCAAGAATTACAGTGGTCAGGATTTTTATAGCTGTAATATGATGTAATGAAGTTTTTAATTTGAAAAAGTCCTTGTAACACATAATAAAAGGTTGATGAAACAGGCTGGAAATTACTAAGTAGGATGAATAGTTTTGTGGCGGGTAGTGGGAGTGAGAGGGGGAGAGAGAGAGAGTGTGTGTGTGTGAGAGAACTTTGAGTGTCTTGTTATATTTAGTGAATGCTTATAAATTTTAAAAAATCTGTCCCTTAAATGGGTTCTCCTACATCATAGCATCTATTCCATTTGCAGCCCTATCCCTTCCCCCCAACACGGAGCCAACAGTGCACAATGATGTCGGAAAGGTGTGCCTGTTAGTTACAGCCTGAACACGCAGTCTGGCTAATACTGTTGTCTTTTTGTTTCATCTTGATAGTCCCTGAATCTTTCTTCTGGTGACAAAAAGCTATTGTCTTAGTGGAATAAATATTTCTGAAATACGTTCCAATCCTAACCCTATCATTTTCATCTTAGAACAAGAAAACAGTAAACTTTTTAAAGACATAATTTTACCTCTCTACAGTACTTATCTACAAAGGAACATATTACTGAGAGGGGGGAAAGAGCTCTACATGTTACTATTATTTCTGGTAGACACCCAAGGAGAGTAGCTAATTTGTTCTTCATTAATGCCAAGGACAAGTAAAAAAGAAAGGACTGAATTATGCGTTTACTTCCGTTGTGGTGCTAATGGAGGGTTTCACTCCCCATCATTCTCAAACAGAATTCCCAAATCTTTACTGTGCATTTCATGTGGTAGCATAGGATGCAATATTACAGTTTTAAAATAAGATGAAATGTAGTGGTGTATCTTAAATGAAAGCATAAAATTGCATGTGTCCCCTCTGTTGAAGGGAGGATGGACAGTTACCTACATTCAGACTTTCTTTATGGCTTAATGATACTCTTCAGTTGTTAGTTCATAGAGGCCTGGGCCAAAACTTTGGATCCAAACACTCTAGAAATCTGAAGGTATTTGAAATGTGGACCTAGATGCAGGTCTTTCAGTTATGCAAATAGTCTCTGTCTTTATAATGATCTGAGCCAAAAAACTGGATCTGGACACCCCTGCATTTTAGAGAGTTCAACCTTTGCCCGAAAGTTTCCAGCTTGAGCTTTTTCCTATAAAATGATGTTCTACAAACTGAAAATATGTACTTAGCCCAGAATTTTCAAACATGGGTTCATGAAGTTAGGCTCCTAAATCCCTGCTTGAGCCCAAAGTGATATAGAGCCTGAGCCAAAGCCCCCTGATGTCGATGGGAATCTTCACATTGATTTCAGTGGGTTTTGGTGCAGACTCTTACAGGGGTTGTGAGCACTTATATGTCCCACAATAGTCAAAGCATCCTGGTCTGAAAATATTTCCTTGATAGGTTTGGTCTGAAATCTGTCCGTGTTTATACCCAGTGGATCATACAGGTATTCCTTTGGGAAGAATTTTACCTTTTCTCGATGCGTATGCAAGTGATTATATTGGCATTTGTATTAAAAGTTGTATGAATTAATATAATTAATATATATTTACTAAGAAATACCATACATATTGGTAATAATGTATACACAATAGTAATCAAACAATATATTGTTATACCTGATAGTGTTAAAGGCAGTTATTAAAATAGTATTCCATAGTAATAAGTCTGACCTATGTTTTAAGGGAAAAACTTAGGTATGATCTTTCAGTATTCTGATTTCGGATGAACCCTCACCCACCAGAAACTCTGGGAAAATTTATATCTGAATTTCACAGCTCACACCGATCTCTAGGAAAAAAAAAAAGAATGATAAGGTCGGGAGTAGAACTGGTTGAAAAAATAGAAAAAAAAATCTGGATGAAATTTCATATAATTTCCCCCCATTTTTCATTGAACTTCTGAACTTTCCAACATTTTCAACAACCCCTACTAAGAAATTACTGCAATTCATTTGTCGTATTTCTAGCTATCTAGTACTCAGCTCCCATTTAGTCACTTAAATAAGGACCAGATTTGCAGAAGTGCTGGATTTTCAAAAGAGCTTAGCGCCTGGCATGCTGAGTTCTTCTGGAAATCAGGCCCCTTTTTTTGATGCCTAAATGGGAGCTGATCTTTTTGAAAATCTGGACCTAAAAGGTTTCCAGAGTGTAGTTGTCATTGCTTCTTGACATCTTTAGGCCCGTCTGCACTGCACTTTTTTTTTTGGAGAAATCTCCCACCCTTTCACTACCACTACTTCAGCTACACTGAGGGGCATGCTAATGTGTCCAAGGCTCTGGCATTCAGCCACATGTTTACAGCTGTGTCATCTAGACCTTCTCTGTACAGGGTTAGGTGACATGGTGCTAAAAATGCCAGTGCTCTGTTTGCACCAGTGTTACCACTGGTGTAGTTGCACCAGCATTAGTGAAAGGGCGGAGATTCCCCCCAAATGCTAGTTTAGCTATAGCCTTACATGCAATTTGAAGTGTACATGCCCTTAATTCAATTCACTTTACGGAGCTTCACTACATGAAGGATTTGGGCAAGTGCACATAGCAGGAACAATAGCATTAGCTTTTTTAGCCTGTGGAAAGGCTAATTATGTGATAGACAATTGGAATTTGCATGGATCTTTATTCAGTTAAGTATTAGAGCTGCTGTTCAGTTGCATCAGAAAAAGCAAAACATTGGTTTCTCTGGGGGCATATATAGGGAGCTTAAAAGGATGGAAACGGGGAACATACCTGTGCTGCCTGCTGGCATACCACTGCTGCCCTGTTCCCATTCCTCAAGATGGGAGTGTGCCAATTGGTTGGCCAGAATGTGACTATTCCCTTCTCCCAGGGAACATGGGAAGCAGAGGTAGCTTTGACCCCAGCCCTGATCCCCTAATGGTTTCTAAATACAAGGCATGCAAAAGTGGTCCTGTCCTTTAGAAGGTAACATTTCCTTTGATGTAGTGGGAGATTTGTCACATTAAAATCTGCAGGATCAGACCCAAAAGAAATATCTTCTCTTCTTAACTGTGCTCCTGTGGAATAATTTTTAATTGACCAAAGGCTGTATATTAAGTTTATATATTTTAAATTAGATAAAAAGGGGGAGAGCATTTCATTATGACACTAAGCTATCTGGATATTTCTGATAATTAACTGACAAAGAGCAAGTAACAAAATAAAGGATTGGGGGAATGGAAAGTTTCAAAACAGCAGAGGAGATAGTAGCATAAAATCAGCTAGACTCTGATCAAAGGAGCTTGTGGTACGCTACTTTCCAAGCAGGTTTAGGGGTGGAAGATCTGATGAAGACCTCAAGGATGCTCTGAGGCTTTCCATTCTTGCTTTGTCTCTTTCAAACCAGATGAGCTGAATCCTGAAGAGTCCTCATGGATGGGCTTCTATGGGGATGGAAGAGGAAAGACAGCATGTCACAAATGTGGCATTCCTCCCTCTTGTACCATACAAGCCAGGATCTGTGGGGATCTCCCTCCCATGAATATATGCAGATGGAAGTAAGGGGCTGAAGATTTTTATTAGAAACTTACACTAGAAGCTGCAGAATCCTACAGGATCTGATGGGGGATTTATTTAGAATGACTGGGTATTCTTCTGCCTAAACAGCACCTGTGATATCATTTCTGGCCTTACTTTGAACTTGGTGTAATAAAGAAGGAAATGAAAATGAAGGTAAACTTAAAGTATTGTTTTACTCTAAATGCTTTCAGTAAAGGGCCTTATTATCTAATGATTGGTACTAGATGGCTGGTATAAATCGTGCTGTTTGATCTCTGCACTCATGCCTAAGGAAAGCAAAGGCAAAAGGAAATCAATTGGAACTAGCAGGTAACAAATGACCAAGCACAGAGATGGTGAAAATAGAGTATGGACATACATTACTAGGAAATGCAGTGGTGACTTTTTTCTTATTTACAATATGCTGCATATAATGAATATTTGTATGGGGGGAAAGCAGCTTAGGCCAAGTGTGTAGAGATGCTTCATTATTGTGTCGTATTTGGGACTGTTATTGGAAGTATTTGTTTTTTTTCCTTTTAAAAGTTCAGGTAGTCCATATGAGTGGGTGGGTGGTGTCTAATTGCCCTCCCAGATCTATCCTGGTGCTCAGTTACCACACTAAAATAATGGTGCTGTGAAGTTAGAAAACTAGTGCCAGAATTATTTAAGGGATATGTAGCACAAATCCCTGTTACGGCGGTGTTAGGGAAATATACTTTTTAACTGAGAATAAACATAGATGGATACCTGTTGAGAATCCTTGTGAAGGGCCGCTGTTACAGGCCTGATTTTCAAAACAGCTCACCATGTTTTGGATATGACTCTTTTCTAAAATCTGACTGTAAGTGTCACAAAAGAAAAGAACAGCCATACTAAGTCAGACCAATAGCACATCTAGCCCTGTATCCTATCTCTGACATGGCCAGTGCCAGGTGCTTCAGAGGAAATGAACAAAACAGGGCAATTTTGAGTGATCCATCCCCCGCCATCCAGTCCCAACTTCTGGCAGTTTGAAGTTTAGGGACACCTGGAGCTTGGCATTGTGTCCCTGACCATCTTAGTTAATAGCCACTATCTTCCATGGCAGAATAGAAGCTGCTGGGTGTGGAGCCTGTCTGGAAATGTGGCCCCTGTTTAGGTACCTAAATGTGAGCTGATCTCTTTTAAAAATCTGGTCCCAGATAGGGAAGCTGAGCCCTTGAACATCAGACCCGCAACTCTTGAAAATGTAGCCCCATGTGTATTTCATCACTAGAGATATAGATCCTGCAACTGCTGGTTGCTGGGTGTAAAGCTTCAGGCCGTGGGACTACTTGTTATCATTACTATTTGTATTGCAGTAGTGCCTAGGAGTGACAGTCATGGACAAGAACCCCATTGTGCCAGGCATTGTACAAACATAACGAAAAGATGGTCCTTGTCTCAGAGTTTGTAATCTAGGTAGTAGTACTCATGATATCAACCTAGTAGTATTCATGGTAGTAAGGATTACACCCTGCCAGTGAGCAGGATTGGGCTCCATGATTGCCAAAAAAAAAAAAAAAAAAAAAAGGAAGGGGCTTGACCAGAATAAAAACATCAGAACCTTCCAGCCTATATTGGATTAACTATGGAAGAGGATGAGCTCTGCACCTTTGGGCTTGAAAAAATTTGGGTAACTCTGTAAACAGTTTTTAATCTACACTCATCTCTATACTTCCTGACTCGGTGCCATGACCAGAAAAATAACTGACGACGGGCTCTGGGAGAGATGTTGTTCTCTTCCTAGAAACACAAGCTGCTGACTGGTTCCCAGCTTTTGCTCTGTCTGGAGAAGCCTGCTGAGAGTGACCTACCCCTTGGAAGGGCTGCAGTGATTTACACTCCCAAAATGGACTTTGCCAAGAGCTCTTGAACTCTAACCCTGGCTCTGTTACTGACGTGTTTGTGGCTTTAGGCAAGTCATTTAACTGCCTGCCTTGGTTTCTCCATCTGTAAAATGGGGATTATATTGTAACAAATTTGTGCTCACCTAGGACTTGGTGTTTATTGTCACTATGCTGCACAACATGGCCGTTCAGTTTCACAGAAGCAGTGAGTATAGAACTCAGTACAATCTGCTCTGCTGGCACACGTCCCTCCTGCTTGAACTAAAGGGGCATCTTCATGTGGCCTATAAAATTGAGCAGTTCTGATTCCTACACTCAGTTCATTACGATATTATTTTGACTCACATAAGTGTAATCTATAATTAGTGTTTGTAAAAATGCATAATATTGTTTTATTGTATTATTCTCTTTGTTAGTAGGGGTGTATTGCATATGTTCAGAGCACTCATCAGAGATACACATGTGCAAATCTGAGAGCAAAATTTTGTCTTCATTTTTTTCGTAGGCAGAGGCAGAACAAGAATCCCAGCATTCCAGCCTTACAGAGTTGTGTCAGAGGTCCTGAGAGGACCCAAATGTTGTTGTTCCCAGTGGGTGAGGAGTTGTCATGAAGGACCTCAGTGAGCCAAGTAAAGATCACTGGGGGAGGGAGGAGGGGAAAGGAGGAAGGGAGTGAGTCTTTTGAGAGCTGCAGAAGCAGTGAAATGCCCCATTCTGCCACCCCAATACTTCCGTTCCTCACTCTGTTAGCTTTCTCTTTAGCCCACTTCTCTCTAGCCCATCTCCTCCACTTGCCCCTTCTGTGACCCTCTTAAGGTCTGCAGGAATTAACCCTCTTAAGAAATCTGCAGGAGGCAGTGGTGCTGGAACACTTTTTAGAGTGAGGGTGCTGTGATCCCCATTATCCTATCTGTGCTCCCCTAGAGCTTGGGCTGGGAGCAGGGCTGTGGCTCAGGGTGGGGTGGCATGGACGAGGCTGGAGCCACAGCTTGGGGCAATTGTGGAGCCCTGGGTGCGGGCCTGGCAACTGGGACCCTTGGCACGGGGCCAGGAGTGGAGCCCTGGGTGTGGGGCCAGCAGCCGGGACCCCACATGTGGGGCTGGGAGCAGAACCCGGCATAAAACCTAGAGGTGCTGCAGCACCTCCCACACCCCTAGTTCCCATGCCTCTGGCAGGAGGCAGGGAAGGACTAGAAAGAACAGCAGAGGCATTTCTCCCCACAGCCTGTCTTACTGAAGAGATGGATCCAATAAACTTAATTTTAATTACCTACCACTTTCTGTTCCCAAGTTAGGATCCTGCTATGTTTTCTATTAACTTGTTATCACTAACAAGGGTAAGAGAAATCAACAGGACTTAAATTGCTAACCCAAAATATGGGAGAGGCCTTTTTAGAGCTGTTTTTTTGGAGCATTTGGCATGCTTTTCTGTGATGTATAAGGCTCATTCTGCAAAGTTTTCAGCTATGGCAAATATTTGGGAATGAGCCATGGTATAAGCAACACCCCATATTTCCTCCATGCAAAATATTGCAACCTCTGCATCTTCTTGATGGAGACTCTATTGAAAGGGGCACAAGATGTCAGACATTTATGATATGCAACATCAATATTTGTAAGGATATTTTATTCTGGAGCAATCTTTCTTTGTATCTGCCAGGACACTTGTATTCCAGAAGAAACATAAATGTTCTTCAGAATGTTAAATGTTTATTGGATCCATCTCTTCAGTTAATTGTAGCTAGGAAGGTGAATCATGTATGTTCAATTACATTGGATTCTACAGAGTTACCATGCCTTTATCGGCCAGAATATGGCATTGTGGATCAAACAAACATACTTAGCATAATCCTAGGTATCTGGCTAACTAAAATATCAGTTGAACACTGGTCATGTGTTTGAGCAGTGTGGGTAGATGAAGCCACTCTCATAGTCCAGTATGAACTTTGGGAATACATGTTTTTGATATTGAAGCATGTGCAGCTTTTTTGCCATGTCTGTCACACACAGAAATTGACAAAATAATAGAAGTAAAACATGACGCTCGACTAGCCCAGAGGAATTAGGGCCTTTATTACATAAATTTATATACTTTAATTATTTGCCAGGAGTATGTCCTTTGTATATGACAGAATGTGTGTGTGTGTGTGTCTGTGTCGGTGTGTGCGCACATGTGAAAGTGGGGTTTGATTTTACTTTTCTCATTGGACCTGAACTCAATATACTGCATTGTATTGCTGGAGTGCATGAGTCCTATAACCAAATCTGAAACTCCTTCAAATGAAGCAGAAACCCCCGCCCCTGAAAATAATCAGTAGAAACTGGCAAAAGCATTAAAAATATAAATGAATCATAGAGTGAGAACTAATATGTCAGGAAAATGGCGTAACTAAAATGCCTCTGGAATCTGTAGGATATGTGCTGGTACAAGGGGATTTCTAAGTCACGGTTCATTTACAATGTCTGTTTCCTCTCTCAAGGAAGGGTTTCTAATAGATTCAAGGAAACTCCAAGCTCTTAGTAAGTTTTGCTAAAATAAAGGGAGCTCTGTGAGTGGAAGACTTGTTTTGTTTATGGAGAAAACTTGCCAGCCATGTTTCACATTGTGTCCCCTTCAGAAGAACAACCTTACTCTTTCAAACCTTGGAGGAGATGGAGTTTTATACAATAGCTTCTGCAAAGTCTGCAGCCAAAAGGTCATGATCTGTGGTTTTAGTCTAACTGGAGATTGGCTGCAGCCTTCCCAGGCAAGTCATAGCAGTAACCTGCTAGAAAACCCATTGCCAGCCGGATTGGAAAGACATTTGGATGGCTTACAACTAGACATTGGGATTTACTGCTGCAGATCTGTTCCACTTATCAGATGTTTTGCCTGTTTTATAACTAGAGCAGTCTCTGTATGATAGGGATTTCATCAAGTATGAGCAGCTTTGAAGATTCTTTGAGTATTTGATTTCAGGATCAGTCTTGAAGACGGGTGAATAATCCCCAAAATGTTCCCTGAATATTCTCTTTTGCTATGAAATAAATTTGCTTTGCACCATGTTCCTTTTCCACAAACATTCAAGCAGATTTTACTGGTCAAAATATTAACTGAAAGCATTTTTAAATTCACATGGGCAAGTATTTGTGCCAGAAATGCTAATCTGCTCATGTGATCAGGAATTGGAAACAATTCCATGTAATGTGCATGACCAGTCACCGCTAAACAACACAGCTGAAATTTCAAATATTTCTGATCAATCAGTAGTGTAAAAAATACCAAAACCTATATTTGAATAACTAGTATGTTAAAAGATATCACAATCTGCTTCATGATATTATGTGAATAGAAAAAATGTCAAATAAATTGTTACCTGTGAATTATTCACACTCAGCCCCGGTCAATTGAAAACCTTGGACCAGATACTCAACTGGTGTAAATCAACATATTACTCCAACTGAGGATCTGGCCTTATGCATTCTTTATCCAGTCCCAGGTGTATGTAAATTAGTGGTTGCATGAATATTTCTTTATTTATATGACTGTAGCCTCATTAACAGCCCTCCACATTTTGCTCAGCTAATTGTAAACAGAGAAATGATAATAGATTTCTTAGTACCAATGCTTTTCAGATAAATCCATGGCTTTTTGGGGATCTTGAGACATTAGAATTTTCTTCTTATGTAGATAAGAGTTTGGAGTGTTGTGTATTTTAATTTATGGCATGGATGCCTAGAGCATGGAAGAGGTACCTAGAGAGATTAAAAAAAACATATAAAGAAATAAATACAAATAATAAAATTAGGTCAGACTCAAACTGGGTCAGTACATGGACAGGACCTTTCTAAGGAATACGAAGCAGTGAGAGGGAGTCAGAAGCTGATTCTGTCTTCTGAATTAGTTGCCTAGTCCTGCGCCAGAGAGTGCTCTATGGCTAGGGGTACTATTTTATGAACAAAACCTATAACTTTTGGGCACAGTGTTTTTGCAAGATCCCAATTCACTAAGTACATTAACTCCAGTGTTTCTGTGTACATATTACAAGTTGGATAATTGTAGTCTGCCTACCTAAAAATTTCCTGTAGTGTCAATTGATTGTCTTATCTAAACTTCCATGAAGTAGGAACAAATCAGTAGCTGTCCAGGATTTCACAGCTGTCACTGTGCTCATACCTCTACCACTGGAACTGTAGGAGAATCTTTGTTAGCTGTTGCTGTATAGGGCTTTTAGTACAAAGCTGAACAGTTTTGATTCTATGCAGCAGAGGGCAGAACATACACATGCTTACTAGTTGTTCATACCAGCTCTATGCTGTTGGATAGTACTGCAGTTAAAGACTACTGGGAAAAATATACTCTTTCCTCTTCCAGACTAGTGTGTTTTGTAATAAGCCAAAGTAGTGAATCACACAGTTGGATTTTTTCATCTCTAGACATCTGTAAAAGGGAAATGAGTGGTAGTGTTCCTAAATTTACCAGAACAGAATTCATTGCCTACTCTGCTGATTGGGTCCTCTAATTGTAATCTTCCATCATCAGTATGCAAAACTGCTAAAACTGTTTGTTACAATATATGGGGCAATGCCTGAACAAAATGAAGCTTTTCTTTCACATAGATGATATGAGGAGGTTAAATGTGTCTGTTAGTACAACTACCTTACTACGAACTGCTTCTAAATACAAAGTAAATGAGAATAGGAAGAAACTCCTCAAAAGCACAAGGATAGATCAGGAAAGCTTTTGCTTCCATATTAATCTCCATTGTGCTTATCTTTCAGGGATAATGTATGTTCCTTATAATACATTGGAGTTCTCCAGCACTTTCTAGCTGAAGAGTTGTATGTGCTGATTCAGCACTGATTGAAGACAGTGGGAATCTGTCTGTTGACTTGGGCGCAAAGTACCATATGTACTTGAGCATAAGCCGGTTAGTTTATAAACCGTCCCCTGCCCCCAAGATGGATAAGTAAAAATGGAAAAATTTTATAACCCATTCATAAGCCGACCCTATAATTCAGAAGTCAGCAAACTTTGGCTCTTGGGCCATCAGGATAAGCCACTGGTGGACTGAGATGGTTTGTTTACCTTGAGCGTCTGCAAGCACAGAGGTAAACCTGGGACAGCAACTGGTGGGGACATTTTTTGGGGGGGAGAAGCTGGGAGTGAGGGGAGTAACCCCTGTGACCACCCCCTACATGACCCCACCCCTAGCCCAGGACCCCCACATTCTCCCCATCCCATCCCTTCCCACCTTATCTGGAGAGGGCCAGGGGAGGGTGACTCTGACCTGGCTGGAACTGCTCTGGCAGGCTGGGCAGCGTGGCTGCAGCCTGCTCCAGCAGGCCAGACCGGGCGGTGTGGCTGCAGCATGTTCCAGTGGGCTGGGCTGGGCGGAACGGCTGCAGCATGCTCTGGCACCCGGGTGGCGCGGCCACAGCCTGCTCTAGGGGGCGGGGCCGAGTGGAAGGGCTGCAGCCTGCCAGGCCCGGAGCTGCAGCTGCTTTGGAGGTTTGTGGGAGAGCAGCGTGGCCAGAAGCAGAGATACTCTGGCCCTGCCTCTTCCCTTCTGGCTCTGCTGGCTGTGCTGCCTCTCCTTGCTTCCTTTGTTGGGGGGAGGGGCTGTCTCCCACCTCTCCCCCCTCTCTATACCTGTTTATAAGCCGACCCTCCGTTTCTGGTGCTTCCCTTTTTTACTAAAAAAATTTGGCTTATGAACGAGTATATACAGTATTTTACAGACCATGAATTAAGCTTCATGATAAACCTCTGAGCTAGGGAAGTATTATTATCATCTCCATTTTACAGATGAGGACACTGAAACTCAGAGAGATTTCATGAAACTTCCAAGGTCACACAGAAAGCCCGTGACTGACCCAAGAACAGAACCCAAATCTTCCACCTTCCAGTTGTGTGCTCTTACCACAAGACCTGTCCACCTTTATAGTGTGGAATTACTTATATTTTTCTAAAGATTTCTCTGTTGAGCAATGTTGCAGTTAAGAATCATTTATTCATGTAGAACAGGGAAAAGGAGATGATTGTGACAAAAAATTAGTGGTAAGTAAGGAGAAGCTTTGTAATATTCAGAATGCACTTCACAGCACCTATTAGTCTCTTGTAACTTTCATCAGGACCTGTGTGTGTCCAAACCCCTACCCTACCAAAAAAGGAGGGGAGAGTTGTGTGAACCGGACAAAGAAGAATGAAAATTAATTCCCCGCCCCTTATTCTTTATTTATTCTTTTCAGAAATACAGTCATGTATATCACCCTAAGACTCAATTCTTCTGTGATGTCTGCAAGAAATGAATTGATACTCATAATTATTTTAATTTTAAAAATAATTGATTTGGTCCATTAAGACATGCACATGCCTAACCTGAGTAACTGCATGATCATTAGAGTTCTCCAGAGAACGACAGTTCTGTTTCATGATAAATGTGGTAGTTTTGATATTGGTTTTTGTTCCATACTGGAACAAACCTAAAACCTTTTGAAAGTTTTTGGGAAACAGACGTGTCAAAATGTCTGTTTTTGGATTGAAAAGGTCAGGTTTTCAGTTTCTCTCTGTCTTAAATTAACCAGAGAGTCCATCCTGGACCTTAGAAATCTTTCTATCAAAAATCTGGTTGAAATCCTTACATTTCTGCAAAATATTTTTATTTCATTGAAATGGCATTTTCTGACAAAAAATTTTTTGTCAAAAATGTTCTGACCAGCTCCTCTAATGATCATATTATTTCTCAATCTATCCCCTCTTGACTGTTTGTCACCCTCACTTGTGTCATATCTAGAATTTAGGTGTTAGATTTAGACTGAGGTAGAGACTGTGGATAAAATCTTGGCTCCATTGAAGCCAATGGGAATTTTGTCATTGACTTCAGTGAAGTCAGGCTTTCACCCTTGTCTTTCTGCATGTACTATGAAGTGTTTAGCATACTTTTGAGTGCTGTAAACATAGGAGATAACATAAATATTGTAGGCTGTTTTCCCTGGAAGAGACTTGGATTTGAAGTTGCATATCATGTGACCAGTTCCGTCCTCAAAAATGGCATATGGCAGAGTTAAAGAAATAGATTTGTCTTCTGCACTGTTGGTTTCCTATAATTACTTCCTAAGAGGAAGTTGTCCAGGATATGATTTCTGTTACAGTGTCCACTGAGGAAATAACCCTAGCCCAGATACTCATAAGGGGAGATATTGCTTCTGCAGTTTTTTCTGTTCCCCACTCCCATTTTCTTTCTTTAGTGAATTCTGAATCAACTGAGCACTCTCCATTGATAAACTTTCTCGTGCTGCCTTTGTCACTGGGGGCCTGGACACTATCTCATCTCTCTAAGGTTGCTGCACTAGAGCTGTGCTATTGATAACTGAACCAGTGGGATTGCACTGGAGTGCGTTTCAATAGTGCCTCCATGGTAGCCATGCTGTTCAGCAGGGTGTACCCTGCACCCGTGCGCAGCAAAATTGGACTGCTGTGTTTGCTTGTGCTCACTGCAGGTATCACAAAGCAATGTGTGGCTTGCAGTTCAACTTCAATCTAACTGCCTTTTAAGTTAGGACCACATTATGATCTTATGTGAATGTGTCACAAGTAGTTCCACTGAAGCCATTTGAACTATTTATGAAGTAAGATACAATTCGTCATGGTTAAAGCTCACAGATAATAGACCCTGATCCCACTGACCTCAACTGCAAAACTTGCATTGAATTCTGAGGTCCAGGATCCATCGTAGTACTGAGGAAGTAGTTTTTAATCTCCTTCATACCTTCTCAACCTTCCTTTTGCCACTGAATTTCTTTGTGTGGGATTGGACAATGAGATGACGGGAATATGGAAGAAAATTGTTGTTTCAGTTGAGGCATTATCAAAAGTTTTGACATAAGAAACAACCAGCTGTTGAAAACCAATAGTCCCTACTTCTTAAGAGCAATAGAATGACTATACTATGTCAGCACAATTGTCAGATTTTAGACCTGTGGGTATCACAGCAGTAAGAGGACATGTTTTGCATTGGAAACATTATGAGCCAGATTCTGGTCTCCTTTAATACCAGTGTAAATCCAGAATAACTCCCTTTTCTGATTCTAATGGGTTTACTCTGGATTTATAATGGCGTACATGAGCAGAGACTTTGGTCCAATAAGTATTAGGAAGTAAGAGTATCCCATAATAAACTGCATATAGAATTGTAGCATTTAGTGCTCATTGGGCTTATAGTGCATCTTTTGCTGCACTTGGTGTCAGAAGGAATTGCACACATTCTAAAGGCCTGATACTACTTTTACCGTGGTGTAGATCAGGAGTGACTCCATTAAAGTGAGTCTAAACCTGGTATAAATGGGAGGAGAATCAGTTCTTATAGCATTATACTGGTGTTTCATCTGCCCTAATAGATGGTGCCACCAAGGCAGCTGAATATTTCTGCAGCTGATGTGGTAGCAGACTCAAATTCCTTTATGTAAGCTCTGAATTTGCAGCTCTGTCTTTCCCAGTAGATGAGTGGAATTGCACAATAGATGAATTTGATGCATTGTATTGGTTTTTAAAATACCTAAAAATGATCACACTAAACAATAATTTTTTTCCAAAGGAGTCCAAAATCAATAGAAAAAAATAAATATTTGCTTCCATGAGCAAAGCAGTATATATCTCTGTTAGCAGTGCAAGACCAGTACAACTGTAGAAGTCTGAGCTGGATTCTCTTCTGTCTAGTTGTATCATGAACAAAATTGTCAGCTCAGTTCTAGTGGCTAAGGCTTTCATTACAGCTAATGATGTAAGAAGCAGAAAGAACATAGCTTGATTTTCCAGATCCCAGGCTATTGAGAATCTGAGAATGAATATGGCGTCTCATGGTATCATTTTCAGAGTCCCTTTTCTGAGCATCACTTTAATCCTGTGTGTATCATATTTGACCATTTTCATTGTCTTCTCTGCTGAGTGTGTGAATATTTTTCCAGATTGTTTCAGAGTTGAGCCGGTCAATACTCCCTCAGTTATGGGGCTGGAATTTGTGATCGTTGGTAGAGCTGATTGACTCAGGGTCAAATCCCTGCTCTGCCTAACTCAGAACAGGTACTTGAACCCAGGTATGCCACATTCCAAGTGCGTGCCCCAATTGTCACATTGCTGGTTGTTCAGAAGTGGAGAGCTCTCTCTCTCTCTCTCTCTCTCTCTCTTTTCATGAAAAACATCAGAAGTCTTGGTTTTGTCTAGATGCAGAAAATGAAATTTTTAGAAATCTCAACGTTTTTCATGGGATGGGAAAACCACACGCTGCCCACTCTACCTGCTGCTATTCAATATTCTCTTTTATATATTGGCATCTAGGCCTCCTGGGTTGGGATTTTCAAAAGTGTTCCAGGTGGGCCTAATTTTTCTCCCACTATCCTCAGTGGTTCAGTTCTCATTGACATTAACGGGACTAGAGATAAGCCAACACTGAACACTGTTGAAAATCCCACTCCGTAAATATGAGGACAAGGAAGAAAAGCCTGCCAGCCCAAACCTGCTGGACCACCATTTATGTTGGCTGTTTTGTTTCTCTGCATTACTTTGTATAGATAATATTTCTGTCTGTCGACTATTGTCCAAGATGCAAGTGTGGAATATTATTTATTGTTATGATAGAATTTGAAAGTGCTTCAAGGTATTTAATCTGCTTGTGATAACTTCCTTGATCCATTATTTGGGAAGTTTTTATTCCTTTTTTAATATTTATGCTTTATATTTCTGATGTGTTTGTTCAGGAGGAGAAATTTTTCATTATTTTCCTGTGTAGTGATTGTTTTATACATTCTTTGGGACAAAAACTGCTCTTTTGAAGATCCCCATGCTTACGTGCAAAATATTGACAGATCTCTGAGCCTAAAGAATGCGGTGGAAATCCTAATGTATCCTGTGCTTTGATTTGTGCAGATCTCTGTGTGTAGATCATGGTTACGGGAAGAGTTTTCTACCAAATATGATTGTTTAACCCATATGTATCTTCATAAATGAGTCTCTGCTTAAGCTTGTTGGTGTCTGCCATGAGCCTATTCAGCTATCCATACAAAATGGGCTTTGTAGTTATTTCTTAATGAGAGCTATCATTTACAGCACTGTTGTAACTTCAATTGACATTATATGTGGAATAACCAAACTATGAAAATTGCAGAGTCACAAAATGTTAGGCCAGTAATTTAAAATATAGCCCTGATTTTGGGTGCCTTAGTTTTTGGGTGCTTAACATCACATACCGACCATGATTTCCAGAGTGCTGAACTCCCACAACTCCTACTGCTTTAGAGTTAGAGCCATTGGTTATCAGCACCTCTGAAAATTGGGCCCCTCTAATGCAAAAAAGGGAAGGACCTTCTTTGAATAAGAGGTAACCACCCAGTTTCCTACATGGATTCATGCTAGAATAATTGGAGAATCAGATTGCCACTGGTCATGGTGTGTTTTGTTCATTACACTGGTGCATTTAACTTATTAAGGACTAAATCACCTTACTCACGAGAGGCCTCATTGACTACAGTGGGGCTGCATGTGTGACTAACTGCTCACCAGTGTGAATAAGGGGTTCACAATCTGACCCTTAGTTCCTTTGTAACAGCTATGATCCATATATCCTATATCTAGGGCTGTGGGGTCATGACAGAGGGGCAACTGGGCCAAACCTGAGCATTGCTGCGACCCTGTGCGCCAGGTTGCAATGCTCAGAGTGGGGAGCTGGGCCAGCCACATGGGACAGAAACCATTGCTGCAGAGTGAGTGAGGGGTGGGCATGCTTTCCAGCCCTGCCCCTGAGGGTAGGGTCTGCCTTGTCCCCCATGTGGCCCCTCACTGTAAATTGAAGTGCCTTTATACAGCATTTCCTTCTGAGCCTGTGACTTTTACTAAATTTACTGTGACTGCTCCACGATATAGGATCAAAAATGCCCCGAAAAATCTGCAGCCCTGCCTCTAACCCTCTACCCGACCCTCCCTAACCAAATCAAAGCATGTGCTGTTTGGTGAGCTAGTAAATACAGCTCACATCTGGCTGTGTGAGTTGGGGAAAGGCTCCATTAGAAAGAAGACACTAGAAGCCAAGCCTGATATACAGATCATCCAAGTTGGGTTGCTGACTGTGTGGTTTAATGTCTCCCATGAGTCTGACATACACTTTGAAGATACTTGGAAGCTCAGAAAGAGAAAGCAAAGAAAACGTAAAAGATCCTTGATTTGTTTACTCTGGATTTTCTGGGGTTAGTTGTTTGAGTTTCCTTTCCTATTTTATTTTGTTTTGGTTGGTTTCTTTGGAATTACAGTTTCCTTTGTTTTTGTGTGGTTTAACTTTCACAATCACTTCTTGTTGTTTAGATCTTCCCTGTTGTGCTTGTGTCTTCAGCCTGTTTTGTTTTTTGTTGTTTTCAACTGCAGTGGCAGGGGAAAGGAAAAGAATAGTTATGCATAATCAAAAGCAATGCCTCCTTTGAATGTTGTGATGTCTGCGTCATGTTGTCAGGTGGCTCTTTTGTGCTCTGGGAAACAGCAGCAAGTGAAAATGTAGCTTTTTGTTGCCAGATATTTGAAAATTCCTGCTTTTAAAAAGAGAATGCCTACTGGAAATCTTTGGTCAGGCAAGTGTGGCAACATACTACATAACTCTATGTGTAGCAAAGCACATGAATGCTAGCCTGGGTCTCATACACATTGCTTAATGTTGATCATAGATTTCCTTCACGGTACTCTGCTCTCTCTTTCCTCCAGTGACGTATGTCCAAGGTTTGTTTTTCTAGTTTTTAATGGAAATAGGCCAAAACTTGAGCCCAGGATCCAAACACCATCTTCCTCATCCTGAACTTTGACAGAAGTCAGGTTTAGATCCAGATCCAAACTTTGCCACTCAGGACCATCTCTGATTTTTAGTTAGTTTACCTTTGATCACATTGGGGTTTTCTTTCTGTTTGTTAGAAGTCAGTGGACAGCTTTCTTGGTGACATGGCAGGGAGGAGTTGTTTTATAAATGAAATGATATCTCCAACCACAAACATTAAAAAATCATGAGTCAGGCTCCCCAAAATACTCAGACTGCCTAAAACAATCATGAGACATTAAAAAATAATACATTTTGCATGCTTTTTATTTGCTTTCTGGTGTAGGAACCATTAGGGTTCACATTTCCAAGCGTTTCCCCAGCAGCTGTAAGGGCTAAAAATTTCATTTTTAAAAAAATGAAAGCTGAGATTCTTGTTTCCCAAGCCTCCAGCACCTGGGGCCTTCATATAAGCACCAAATATTGTGGGACTCATGATAAAATCATGGGAGTTGGCAGTGTCGTAAACTGCAACACTAATAATATATTTCAGGTGGCAGTAGGACTACAGGATATCAACACTTTGTTATGCATCACTAATACTCTTCTCTCTCACACTAGTTCAGCAAAGAATCAAGCTTTCTTTATTTACATTGCTCATCTTTGAGGTCTGATTCTTCTTTCACACCAGCTTCATTCCACTGAAGCTCCACTAGCTTCACTAATCACTCCTGATTCATAAGTGAGCCCAGAATTAGGCTCCCCATCTACCTCTTCGGGCCAGATTGTCATTTACCTACAGACTTCAATAGGGGGCAGTGCAGAGTTGCACCAGCCTAGAGGGAGCTGCAGAAGGGTTCTGTCTCCACTCCTCCCTACACCTTTCAGTGCCTACTGCATGGGGATGCATAAAGAGAGCGGTCCCTGCACTCTCAAAAGAACAGGGTCTGAAATTATCCTTGTGTCTAGAGTTGCCAAGCTTCCAGGATTGTCCTGGAGTCTCCAGGAACTGAAGATTAATCTTTAATTAAAGATTATGTCATGCGATGAAACCTCCAGGAAAATGTCCAGCCAAAATTGGCAACCCATGACCTTATCCCTTTTGTGTGGTGCAAAAAGGGGATGGACAATGGAAGCTCCTTGCATCACTCCACACATCTGCATTAGGGCCAGGGACTGGCTGCCCTTCATGGTGTGGTGGAGACGGTAGGAGATAGCAGCAACACTGAATGCTGGAGTCAAAATTATTGCTACAAATGAATCCTCAGATAGCTAATAGTTTTGGACCTCTCTTATCCAAGCAGCATTTATGTTGGGTACAGAGCTGTTAAGGGGTCAGTTATTTCATTATCCACCTCTGGTGTGTCACTTGGATAAGAAATATGCCACAGCAAACCCCTAAACTTCCATTCACTCTTCAGTATAAACACACACAGCTCTGATTTTCATGTGAAAATGACAAGAGGAATGAGCACCGCATGCCTTCCAATTTGCTGTATTTGTTTTTTTCTAAATATTCTCCTTGTGGAAGTTAAATAGTAAACAGATGTCCATTGAAAAAGATGCTTCATTATCATTCTCGTTTGACAAATGTTTGAAGAGCAGATATCAAATAAAAAATAAAGTAGAACCTTCCTTGAAATGTGCATAATTATAACTTATACTGCAATATAAATTAGCTGTCCAGATCACTTTTTTCTGCTCTTTACTAGTCTATTCATAAGTCCATATTTAGGTGCCTAGCTCCACAGAAGTCAATTGATGTTTTGCCATTGATTTCAGTGAAGCCAGGATTTTACCCATATCATTTGAGTTGATTTCCAGAGATTTTAAACACCCACTGAAGTCAGTGCTCAGCATCTCTGTATATTGGGCCACTTTTATTTAGGTGTCTAATTTTGGCCTAACTTTATATGTATTTTAGTCACCTATAAGAACTCTGTAGACTGTTACTGTGGGAGAACTGTGCCTTAAAGAAGAATCAGACAAATCCCACACCTCCTATATTTGATATATGACATAGGATGTGCACATTTCTCTGGTGCTTCCTAAGCTCGTAATTTGCAATCCACCTTAATGCCGCTTAGTGAATTTATTGGTTGACAGTAGCACTCCATCAGGGTTATAGAGTTTTTGCTCTCTTTTGGTGCTCATAATGTTTTTTAAAAGGAGTGTTTAGTTATTTTTATATACATGCCATATGGATGGGTTGGTACTGGAGTGAAATAATATTTTTAAGGAACTAGGAGAATGCATCAAAACTCTGCTAACACTTTCACGGATGGGGATATTTGGTTAAATAGATGTTTATCTAGGCAAGTCATCGTCTGGCTAGCAGCATACTGAATGTTTCTAAGCAGCTAACTTATGTATACTAAACAAATTTGGTTTGGCTGCAGCTAGAGCTGCCCTGTGGAAATTCTCAACATACATTTGTTTGATTGAGCTGTCATTTTCAGTTGATCTGCTGATGATCTGTGTCACTTTGTTTAAATGTCCTGGTGTTTTTTTTATACAGAGCACTTTTTGTGATGGATTAAATTGAGGTGAAATTCGAGAGTTACTCCTGTTTTTGATTTCTAAGTTCTCAGACAGGTGGGTCTGAAATGACAAAGAACTTCTCACACAAACACATGAAGAACAGAATAGAGTAGATGCCCTTATGATTTAAAACATCCATAGACGTGTCAGCTACCAAATGCTCCTGTTAAAGAAGTTGCTAGGACTTGCACTTTAAACAACAAATAGTATTTATTTGGACTGTGCCACTGTTACAGCTAATGTAGCTGGACCAGCAATGACATTGGGCCGACTCTGCAATCCTTACTTGGGCAAAACTCTGACTGGGAGAAAACATGTAGGACTGGCCCTTTATAGCATCAGAGAAATGTAGGGCTGGAAGGGACCTCTAGACATCAAGTCCTTTCACTGAGACAGGACCAAGTATACCTGTACCATTTTATACATTTAAACATACACACCCCCACACCCAGAATAGAAAATTTCAGCCCAAATAGTTAAGTTTGGCAAAGTTATAAGCTACTGAAAAAGTGTCTTATAATTGAAAGTGTTGCTCAGTCTTACTGTACATTACCTCACCTCACACACCTTGTCTCTCTAATCTTAGTCTCTAGGCTTTGCTAATTGCACTGACCATTATAACCAGTTTCTACTGAATGGAGGCATTACAGCCTCTCAATAAAAATGGTTGTGAGAATTTTTTAATATGATCAAAACAATATATTTGTACTTTTTTACACACACACACACACACACAATCTTGTTTTATTATAAACAGTATTTAAATATAAATATATATACAGTTAAATACTCTTTCTAATAACATTAGTTTGTAGTAGTGTAAAATCTTGAATAGAATTACTCTATATAATAACTGTATCAGTTTGAGGTTGTAGAGTATTTTGGAATCCTTTGGGACTGAAAGCACTGTACAAGCCAAATTCTATAATGGAGTGGCATTTGATTACATCAGGACTGAATTTGGTCCACTAAAATTCTTAATATTTACTTAAGGTGTCATATGTCAAACTGCACATGAATAACAATAAAACTTATGAAGACTGTCCAGTCTGAAAAAATATTGTTTATCAAACGAGTTTCCAAGTTATTGGGATGAACCAGAAGCCTTTTAAATGCTCTTTTATTACTCCCTCTTAGCAGCTTACAAAGGTCTCTCAGCTTCTCCAAAATCAACAGCTTGGTAAAAAGTGATTCAAGGCCTGAAACAAAGAATGGAATAAATTATATTAGCAATTTACTTTCTTTACGGTGAATATATCAATTAATAGCCATAAAATGTTTGAAATGTTGTCCTGAAAGCCATATAAAATAAACTAGCTACCATGCCTACTGCCACCCCACTTTGTAAATCAAAATAGATCAAACTTGTTAACTGATTTTGGCCCTGATTTTGGTTTCACACTATTGATTTCAGTGAGTCTGTTCTTGATTTACACCGGTGTGAGCATGATCAAGCTCTAGACATTGCCAAACATTGGTCACTCTTACGTGATTTGGACCATAGCTAGCAGAGTAATACTTAGCACTTACATACCATACTGTTTACATCTTCAGAGCACCAGAAAGTCATTAACTAATCATCATAATATCCTTCTGAGGAAAACACTGGTCGTGCTGCTTGATCAGAGCTAGTGCAGGTATGTCTCCTTGAGCTGGAATCTACATCTCCAGCTCAAAGTGTAGACGTACCCTAAGTAGTATTATGTCCCTGTTCAAAATTGGAAACCTTACAGGTTGTGACTTGATCTAGTTCGTGAGTGTGAACTAGTGGCACAGCTTCACTTAGAATCCAGGTGCTTGTGACTACCATGTATGTTAGGTCCAACAGGACACACTGCCTTTCAGACCAGTCAAGAAAGAGCTGAGGAAGGTTTTCATCCCTTTATTTCCTGTGTGTATGGAAATACCTTCTCAACTTGCTTTTCTCTCCAGCTGTTTTTGCTGAGTTTTATTCTTTGCTATATACTGCAATCAGAACCTTTCCTGTAGTCTGCAACATCTGAAGAATCTGTGATAAAGAAGCCAGTGGCTTGTGCTGTGGCTTCTGATACTTTGATGAAAGAAGAGGGAACCTTTTGTTTTGCTCAAGTAATCAGGAATTTAGTGCATTTCCAATGTGCAAAGTAAGGTAGAAGACAAAGTTGCCCTGATGAAGAATGAGAAAAGCATTGGTGTGTGAGCATCCAAAGAGTTTGCATCTGAATACAAGGAACATGAGACACAAACGAACAGAGCCGAGTGAATAACAGATTATTCAGTTCAGTGGCTGAACTGAAAAATTAAAAAAAATGTTTTGGATTGAATGGAAACAAACATTTTTTAAACTTCACAACAGAATAAATAATTCAAAAATTGTTTGCTTTCAGTTGAACAAAACATTTTGTTTAGCCTGAAATTAAACATTTCATTTTCAGGCCTTTAAAATGTTTTGGAGTGGTTTTTTAAAATAAAATTTAGGGAAATTTCAAAATGAAACATCTTTCTGAAACAAAAAGTTGTAACATTTCATTCTGGAAATTCTAAAACAACGTTTTGACATTTCTGGAAGTAAAAAAAAAAAGAGGAATAGTTTTGGTTGACCTGTATCTGCATTTTTTGGCAATCCCCCCCATTTGTATGATTTTTTCGTCAGCACTGTAAGTGATAAGAGCTAGAAGTAGTACAGATAGAGATTAAGATTCAGTGGGCCTAATTGTAACTTAATTTAGTGGAGGGATTTTCAGTCCTGGAATGTTGGTACAAATGAATATAATTAGTTCACTGTAGGAGAGATAGAAAAAGGTGAAGTAAAGGGAGGGATGTCACTGTATGTCTGAAATAGATAAAGTGATGCTAACAAGTGAAGCATATAGTGAGCATACAGTGAAGAGTGTGGTGATGAATAATTTTTGATAGCTAGACCCGGGGGAGGGGGAATTTAAATATTCATGTAATTATTGAGTAACCCCCCCTACAAATAAACATACATCAAAGAATTTCCTAAATTACATAACAACAACTTTATGATAAAGAGGAGAGACTGTCCTGGATTTACTTAATTTCTGCAAAAAAATTAATTTCTTTTGATATTGTGCAGTATCTTTAGTGAAAAAACAAAAACATTAATATGCAGGGGAGGGGGGTATTAGGTATTTGGGGGGTATTAGGATTTGTTGCCACTTTTTCTATATTTTTTCTTTTTTTACCACTTTTTCAGTGACAAAATGGAAATATGAAAAAAGAGGGGGGTGGTGAGAAAGGAAAAAATGGGCAAGAAATAGAGGAGGAACCTAAAGATTTTCAGGGAAAACTGAAAAAACAAAACAAAAACCCCACTAAAATAAAAACAAAGAAACAAAAAAATCCCAACAAGAAGTGCAATTGGGCCTAAATTAAGAACTACTGACACGTATTGCACATACAATAGTGTTACATTCTAGGGAAAAAAATGTAGTGAATTTAGAAACCTAGTGAGCAAAGCTCAATAAGAGAAAAGTCCAGAGGCAACCAACAAGAATACCCTGCTCATTAAGATTTGCAGGGAAGAGATAAGGACAGTTAAGTAGCTCAGTGAGTTAGAACTGGATTTTGCAAACTGTTTGTGTTAGTTTGCAACTAGTATGCACTAAAAAAAAAACTGTGTGCAACTAGGCTGCATTTAAAAAAAGTGTATTTTTTACTGAGTATTTCACAACCCAAAAAAGTGGTGTGGCAAGTGTTCCTGCTTTTGGTTTTGAAAATATGATCACCTTTGAGCCATACAAAACTAGATATAAATATACTTAATGTACTCCAGTAAGACAGAATATATCCCCATCTATAGTATGAAGGATAGGCTCTTCTTAAGATTCATGACTTTTCCAATCAGCTAAGTATGTTCTGTTTATTATTATTATGACCTTGCAGAGATACGGCTATAGTGCCGTCTGCTGAGAAGTAGCTAGAACTTGCAGGGAAAATTGTGAGTTTGAATTTCCCCTACAAATGAATGCTGGAAAGTACTCTTGACAGGCCCTGGTGCTTTTCCAGTGGACAGCATTATATGATGAATTATTTGGTACTTTTTCTGATTAGTGTATTGGTTACCACTGTTTCTATTAGGGTTTCAAGGACTTAACTACATTGTATTACAGTGACACCCAAATATAATTAAGACTCTCTCAGTGTAATAACATAATTAAAGAGCTGTCTATTTGGTTGTACAACAGCGTCGGTTGCCATTGTGTTGTAGCTAATTTATCCCAAGTAAACACCATGATCTATTAACACTTCATGCCTGGGTATACTGCACAAACAGGTATGTGTGGGATGGCAAGCACATTTTCCCACTTGCACTACTGTAGGTTTAGGAGACTATGGATACTACATGTGGAGAGCTCTGAAGGTGAATTCCTGCAGCATCTAGCAAACACCTGCAGAACCTCCCTATGGGCAAATAAAAGGTGGGTGCATACTACTCTGACTGGTACTTGTGGCATATTTTGCCTGGGTCCAACCCTAGGGATACAACAACAATAATAAAAGTAGGTTATTACTGATCTTAAGCATTTAAAAAACCAAAAAATAACACATACTCCCCGCCCCTAAAAACAGTTTTATAATCATGGCAATGAGTCCACAATAGTCCGCTACCAAAAGGCGCTCAGATACTATGGTGAAGCATGCAGTATAAGAACCTGTATAGAATGAGGATAGAATAGTGGGTGAACATGCATTTTTACTTTGTCAGTTTTTCTATATTTCCATGAGAAGTTTGTTTTTTAAATATTAATAAAGAATTAGAATGTCTCATAACTCTGTAAATTCCAGTCCATACACCACATTTTAAACACCCTCAAAGACCCCTGCTGTCAACAAATCTGCCATGTACCCGGGGCCTTATCTGGTAATCTTCATCTCGGATCTCATTTCCTCCTGCTTTGCACTGCCTGTGCTCTACCTGGACTGCTCTTCTTAATAATCCTTTTGTATCTTTCCCCAACTACTGTTTTCATACTTTCTTCCATTCTTTTGTCCCCTCATTCCTGAGACTTTCTACCTCATTAATTAGGTCCTCTGTTCCCTTGCTCTCATCCCTTTTTTTACCATGTGCTTATCTGTAAAAAACTCTTCACCTGAGCTATATAGAATCAATCCCTTCATTAGAAGACAACGAGCTCTACGTGACTTTAGTACTTGTAACATTTCCCATCTCGACTCCAGTGGAGTTTAAACATATGGCTTGCATGGCCTTTTGTGAGTCAGGCAGTATGGGTGAAATTCCCTTTGAAGTTTCTGTGGTGCCCCATCAATGAATTCAATGGGATTGCACTCTGGTGTAAGTGAGAAGAGAATCTCACCTATGTGGATAAGTGGAAACACTTTTCTTTGGGAACTAGAACATTAAATTACTCTGATTGCTGACCCTTGACCAATCATTTCCATTAACTTCTTGGAGCTTAGAGTGAGATTTGCTTGACTCCTAAAAGCAAATGCATTAGTAGTCATGGGCAAGAACTGTGGTGACTGTTGGCAGCAAGGGGTTAAACTCCTTTTTTATTCTTAGTGCCCTTGCCAAACAAAACTTCATGACCTGGCATTTTTTTTCAAGTGATTACACTTTGCTGCATTATAATGGAGCAAATACATTTGTGTCTTAGAACCTTACACTACCAGATACTGACATGTTAAACATCTCCTGTGGCTTACCATACGCATCAGGGTTGTGGACCTCCCTCTGTTTTCTCATTATGCCAAATAATGAAACGTGGAAATAATTCTAATCCTTTCCTCTGGTTCTGCTGTACCTCTGAAAATATGATAAACTCAGTCCAATTAAAAGCCATTACCTCTACAAGGCTCAGTCTCTATCTATAACCTTTGTTTTATAATTCACTCTGTTATCTGTCTTCATTATGATTCGGTGCAATAGTCATCTTTTATTACTGTTTTCCGTTAGAAAGAGGCATGTGATTTCCATCTCAGTTTAAAACGGAAGAGATGTACTAATGAGTGTAAAAAAAAAAAGTTCAGTTACACTGATTTATTACATTGCAATAAAGTTTCATTCATGTGGCTTATATACTGTAGATTTAAGTAATAATTTTGAGTTAAAAATATTGTTTTGCAGCACTAGTTTTCTGTTCTAGTGCATTATTGTTTATATCTCATTATAGATTAGAGATATACTTAAATTTTATCCCTAGTTTACTAGACTGAGAAATTAAAAGCACATATTGACGTTGTTTCATCAATTCAAATTAAAGGGTCCTTTCCTTAGTTTTCAACTGAACATGTTAATTTTCAGCAGTATAACAGCTTAAGAAATGTATGTGAAACTATACGTACTGTTTACCACTACAACAACCAAACAGTGATCAAAACATTATGGATCAAAATAGTGGTCTATCAAGTCCATTATCCTACCTCCAACTGAGGCCTGTACCTAATGCTTAAAATTTCACAGCAGACTTTTTTTCTCTGAACCTGATACATATAATGAGTATGGTCATTGAGGCTAATGAGTATATATTAACTATAGCAGCTTCATTCAATTTTAATATTTCACTAAGCTCAATAAATTGAGCGATCATTCATTTAAGAGAAAGGTTCCATAGATATGGGCTTGATCTCCATCTAGTGTGAAACATTGTATCCCAATTGATTTACACTAGCTGAGGATCTACCCCATAATATATCAATCAGGCAGGTGGCATTTCCCTGTTCCCTTATTCGCCTCCGTCCCCGTATGTGTCTCAGCAAAGATTTTGAAAGTCAAATATATATTTATTCCACTGAGGAAACTTTATCAACCAGCACCAAAGTTTACAGGCACTAGCTGGTGATATAATGGGTAGTTTAAACCCTGCTAACTGCAAATAATTTTTCAACAGTGTTTATGATTGCAGTAGATGCTAGCAGCCCAGAAGTACAGATAACATAAATATTTCTACCAAAGATGGTTGTACTGGAGCTTTAAATAAAATTAGATTCAACTTGTAAATAAATTCAGTTTTTGCCAGCAAATATTTATAATTATTTGTTGCTGCATGTAATATTGTAATTTATATGGAAAATGTGCAGAAACACATAGGGCCAAGTTTTGCTTCTCAGTTATACAGGTGCAACTTCCGCTGACATCAAGGAGAGCTGTACCCATATAAATGAAAGTAGAATTTGACCCATAGTCTTTCAGTACTGGATCCTAATTAAGAGACGATGTCTGGTGCACATCAAATGCGTTAGATTGTGTTACTCAATTAGACATGAGTGACACTACACAGAGCACCAAATGCTACTAGTTATTGTACAAGCTGATATTGACAATTTCCAGAAACAACGTATAGTTCCTGATGCAGTTAACATATTATGACATTGCATTAACTACTAGTCTAGTACCACCTCTTAGCGATGTTGAAATTGTCTTCTCTCAAACTACAACTGCTCTTGAGTATGCATAACAGAGTTTCTTGTTTTCCTATAAATGTTTTTTTCCAAAGTACTCAGAATTTTATACTAATTTCTTCCTTCAGTAACTCATATGTCTCTCTAACATACTAATTTTCATGTTTTCCTAAGATAAAATGTGGTAAATGTAAGGCAACTCAATGTGAAGGTTTTTTTTTTCATATGCAGAGGAACTCTGAAAACTGGATCCTTTTGCATTATTCATATTATGTTTTAATTAAAATTATTTTTGAATGAGACGAAGTCTGAAGACCTAAACCTTCCCCGCACTGACCCTTGAAGAATCAGAAGTCACTATTTCTCTTTCCCTATTTAATCTTGTAAGAAAAAAGCACATTTTAATATGTATAGTATAAGTCATAGTGGAGGACATGAAAAAGTAGCTGTTTTCTGTACTCTTCAAGTATGAAATCAAACCAAACTCATGGTTAACTTTGCCTGCTTTTATATTGCTGTTTTCACATTTCTTTGTATCTGCAATCTATAGCTAGAAATCCCTCTTCTGTGGGATGTGCATAATTATTTTCTTTATGTTGGAGGTTATTGGTGCTAGAATGGTTTTCTGTTGTGTAGCAACAAGGGAAAAAGTGAGGCTGCATCAAATTAGTTGTGAAAAAACAGTTTATAATCTTGCTTCATAATACATAGATAACTTGTATAACAGGAATGCTAAAATCTGTGGACCAAATTTTTCTTTCTTTGTTACATTTTAATACCAATCTGAAGAAATTCTGTGAACCTCAGTTAACAACAGGCCAGTCACTGGCCTAATTTATAAACTGATGCTAAGTCTAAAGTAATTATTCTGGATTTACACCAGTGTAACTGAGATCAGACTCTGGCCCTGTGGGCTAACATGTGACAATATATAACAAACTCTATCTAACAAAAGGTTATTCATGCTAAGTAGCACTTATGCATGCAAATAGTTTAATAGAATTTCATAGTACTATTCACATAAATACCACTCAATATTGGTAAGGGATACAGAACCAGGCTTTATAAATTATTCAAAACTTCATTTGCTTTTAACATTTGCGTTAGGGTCAAATAATACAAATATATATATAACAGCAATATATTTGAAGACTATGGGAAAAAAATTTCTTTCACCAGTTCAGATTAAACAATGATTTAAAAGTAGATTTAAATACAACATGTGGCCCTTATTCTTGCTGACAGTGTTTGTGGTTTTACAACTACTCTTCTTATTTTTAAAATGTTTTCTTTTCTCTTGTTGCTGGGTGACAGACCTATGCAAACATCAGGGGAAACTTCAGTGAAACAGTGAGATTGCCTATACAGAAAGTGTTGTCAGATGTACAAAAGAAACAAACTGAAAAAAAAAATAGAGAAATGTATTTTCAAACAGAACAACCTTAGATGTTATTTGTAACACCATAAGGGAAATATTTCTGGTATTGTAAAGTTCATGGTGTCATTTTAAAGACAAAACAGAAGCATGAGCTGGATTGTACTCATAGTTATACCAGATTTACAATGGTATACCTCCATGGAAGGCAGTGCACTTACTGTTGACTAACAGCAGTGTATGTGAAATCAGAATCAGGCCCAGCACCTCTGCAGAGGGCCCCCAACTTATGTTTATATATAATAAACAATCAGTGACTACTAGTTTATGTACATAAGTGAATTAAGCCGGATAGACAAAGGAACCTAAAATTCTGTTCCATTCATAATGGCATGTTAGTACTATGACGCCATTATTAACCACTAACTATGTCTTAGAATGCAAAATTGGAACTGAAGCATTAGTCACAACTAACAGTCAATAATCTAATCAGTGGTAATATCCCATTTTTGTGAACTCCAACTAACTGTGAATTATTATCTGCATTCTAGAGAGAGGGCTTGTCTACATCAGAAAGTTGCAGCGCTGGTGAGGGAGTTACAGCGCTGCAACTTTGAAGGTGTACACATCTGCAGGGCATCACCAGCGCTGCAACTCCCTGTTTGCAGCGCTGGCCGTACTCCCGTTTTGTCTCGGGTGTAGAGGATCCAGAGCTGGTGATCCAGCGCTGGTAATCCAATGTAGACACTTACCAGCGCTTTTCTTGACCTCCGTGGAAGGAGGAAGCCTCTGGTAATCAAGCTGGTCTCCTTTCCCGGTTTGCTCTCTCGTTCCCGGAACCCCGAGCAAGCAGGTCTCCTTCCCTGCGGTTTGCAGGGTGGTTCTGGGAACGCGAGAGCAAACCGCGGCAAAGCTGGTCTCCTTTCCCGGTTTGCTCTCTCGTTCCCAGAACCCCGAGCAAGCAGGTCTCCTTCCCTGCGGTTTGCTGGGTGGCTCCGGGAACGCGAGAGCAAACCGCGGCGAAGCTGGTCTCCTTTCCCGGTTTGCTCTCGCGTTCCCGGAACCCCGAGCAAGCAGGTCTCCTTCCCTGCGGTTTGCAGGGTGGTTCGGGGAACGCGAGAGCAAACCGCGGCGAAGCTGGTCTCCTTTCCCGGTTTGCTCTCTCGTTCCCGGAACCCCGAGCAAGCAGGTCTCCTTCCCTGCGGTTTGCTGGGTGGCTCCGGGAACGCGAGAGCAAACCGCGGCGAAGCTGGTCTCCTTTCCCGGTTTGCTCTCGCGTTCCCAGAACCCCGAGCAAGCAGGTCTCCTTCCCTGCGGTTTGCAGGGTGGTTCGGGGAACGCGAGAGCAAACCGCGGGGAAGCTGGTCTCCTTTCCCGGTTTGCTCTCGCGTTCCCGGAACCCCCCTTGAAGCTGCCCAACAGCGCTGCAGTGTGGCCACATCTAACACCACTTGCAGCGCTGGTTGCTGTAAGTGTGGCCACTCTGCAGCGCTGGCCCTATACAGCTGTACTAATACAGCTGTAACAACCAGCGCTGCAAAATTTTAGATGTAGACATGGCCGAAGTGGGTGAGGTAATATCTTTTATTGGACTAGCTTTGGTTGGTGAGAGAGGCAAGCTTTCGGGCTTACACAGAGCTCTTCTTCAGGTCACCAACAGACGCTGGTCCAATAAAAGATATTACCTCACCCACCTTGTCTTTCTAGTGTCCTGGGGCCAACATAGCTACAACACTGCATGTCTACATTCTACTCAGACTATAAACTCTTCGGGGCAGGGACTCTGTTTGTTGTGTTTGTACAGTGCCTAGCACAACGGGGTCCTAATTCCTGGTTAAAAGCTTGAGGCCACAATACAGTTAATGGTAAATAACAAGGATTATATCCAGTTCTGCTGACCAGTTCTATGGATAAGGGGTGGCACAAACCACTTTCAGTATGTGTGCTGATAATATTTTCATATGGAATAATGTAATTCTTGGCCAGTGGCTCTTTTATATCTGAAGATATCAGCCCAGACCCTCACATCCAGAGGACTATTCCTAAAGGCAAGGATCTTTATCTGACTTTCCATTAAAAGACATGGAGGAGACTACCGCTAAACTGAGCACAAAGTATCTGATTCCTCCCACTTGGCTCATATGTGGCCTAACTCCCAGATTGCCAACTTTTCCTGACCACCTCCACTCTAGACCTAAAGTAAATGTGTTTTGTAATCAATTAGTTCCTGCCTGTGACAGTCCTTTCTTAAATACCTGTTTAAACAGTAATTTAGATAAAGGTGTCTCATTTGTACGCAATAGGAAATGCCTGCCTTGTTTCAGATACACTTACAAATAATTACTGCAGTATTGCCTGAGCTGGACAGAAATGTTGGGTCAAACAAATGTGGAAGGACTCTGGTCGCTTAAGAGTGCCCAGTCTATATCCTTGTAGTGCCATTTGAAAATATTCTTCCATGGCCCATCCAGGCCCATCCTGGCTTTCCTCAGGGGGATGACTAACTCTGATCCTTAGTTGTCCCCAAGAAGACCTTAATAAAGTGACAGTGTATTAAAGGCTCCTATCACACATGTTCAAATACACAAGCAGAGCTCCAAAATTCTGATGTGTGACAGGCTTCTTCTTACCCAGCAGTTGAGCTGAATCCCGCTGAAAGCTGCCCAGCCTGACAAAGGATGGTATTTGTTACAATTGTGAAGTTGCTACAGATAGAATAAGCCAAGTTTGAACCAGACTGTATCTATTTCATTGGAACTGGGCACTTACAGTTTTATCTCATTCCTTATTTCTTCTTGCTCCAGAAAGATAATGGAATTAGAAATGCCTCTGAAGTGGGTTATCCAGATGCTTTCACTACCAGCTTAGGTAAATGTCCTTCACCCATAATAACCAACAGTCTGATTTCTGACTGCTGTTAGTGGCTACATGCGTGCCTCCAAGATCAGATTATGAGTTGTGTGCTAATAAATGTGTAGGTTAGTGGGAGCTTTGTGTGTATGCATCCCACAGCAGAAACTGGCTGAAGTGAGAAAGGTCACATAGCCTGAGAAAAGGAGAATGAAAAACAGTGATATTTGCCTGACTTTATTAATTAGAAATGAGTTAGAACATCAAGATCAGGATCCAGATTTAAATCCCTTCAGTGTTTTTGTACCCTGAGCTTTGGTTTGGCCCATCCCTAGTATTAATTCATGTAATGCACCAGTATGCCTGTTTGTCACCTGCATGTGATCAAGTGATGTTCAAGCCATAGAAAGGCAGGGCCACCCAGAGGATTTAGGGGGCCTGGGGCAAAGTGGGGAGCTGCGGCGCTTGTACTCACCCGGCAGTGGTCCGGGTCTTCGGTGGCATTTCAGCAGCAGGGAGCCCTTCAGTCGCTCCACATCTTCAGCAGCACTGAAGGGCCCTCCACTGCCGAAGACCCAAACTGCTGCCGGGCCAGGGCTCATGGGGCCCCTGTGGGGCCTGGGACCTGGGGCAAATTGCCCCACTTGCCCCCACTCTGGGCGGCCCTGTAGAAAGGCACAGCCAATAGTGTAGTCGAGAGTAAATGGAATTTACCCATTTCTCATTTGGAGAATATGGAGTTTACTTTAGGATGGTTGACCCACTTCTTTTTTTTTAAATCACTATATCCTGGGCACAGCTCCACTCAATGTCCTTACACTGCATTTCTGACCGCACGCCTGCCTCTGCCTTGTGTGCCCCAAGCATTTGACTCACCAGCTTCCGCAGCTGAAGGTAAGGTAGCTGTAGCTGCATCAGCTTCTTTGGCTCTTACACATGCTATATCCTATTATTTAATTGCCTTGGAAGGGAAGAGCGTGCTAAACTGCTAAACATATGTCCAAGTGGAAGGAAGTCCAGCCCCTCCTCCCTGTTCCACACAGAAGCCCAGCATGCTGTTTAAAGTAACCCCAGATCCCAGAGGTTAGGGTTATGGTGTCAGCTTTGGCACATGGATGTCTCCTGGCTTCATCAGGCACATCCCCAGCACACAGCCACGTGTACTGTTTCCTGATGGCATGCAAGTTAGTGCAGAAAGCGCAAACATTAGTGTCCACCCTGGTCTTTCAGTAGCAATTAACCTTTCCTACAGGGTTTCCTTTGAAGCTTTTTTCATGTTTTTACTGCAAAACAGCTCCAAGGAATTTGATGGCGGGAAATGTTTTCTGTATTACCTAATCTTTTCTATTCCCCTATCAGAGGCCTCAGTGATTTCATCCCATTTCTAATGGAGAGAATTATTTGATCTTAAGGAGTCCTGCTTGAAATTCCAAATTGCAGCACTGTATGTGTGAGTGGTTGGCTATTTGTATAGACAATTGTACTTGGAAGCACAGTCCCTGGGGCCCAATTCTGCTCTCACAGCAGTTTTATATCAGTGTAACTTCAACGACTTCTGTGGAGTTACTTCTGATTTACATTGGCTTAAGTTGGAGCAGAATGAAGCGCCAGATTTTCTGACACTCTGGGCCAGGTCCTCAGCTGGTGTAAATGGAGCTCTGATCTAAGTGATTTTTAAAAAATGGTTTTCAAATATCCGGAAGGTATAATTCAGCTTTTTGGCTTTTGAACGGTTTTTAAAAATATTTTTCTTAGATTGTATTGCCCTTGTTAGGAGAATGATGCCCTGGCATTCAGTTCAGACACTGCTTTTAGGCAGAAGGCCACATGTGTGCAATTTGCCACCACAGGATTTAAAATGTAAAATCAACTTGTTTTAAATTATCCATTGAGTGCAATTGCTGGTCATGGAAGGGGGTCACAGGTGTGACTAGAGAAGAGTAAAACTGGAATTGTCCCATTGACATCTCTCCATTAGCCAATGGACAGCAGCTAAGGATCTGGCTCCATACGTTTAAGGCTGTAGATCAGTTTGACCAGAGGTATGAATGGTTTTAGCCTTTTGAGACTGAAAGGGAAATTTAACTGGAGAGCAGCAAACACACTCTGGAGGAGAGAAGTTAAGTATGGCACATCTGCAGTGCAATACTTGCTAAGGTTTAAAGGCTCAGTCATTCAGCTGATGGAGCGACTAGACAGGGTGCTTTGTAACAGGGCCAAAAGTTGGGAAAGTTGGAATGAAGGGTGTTGAGTTCATTTATGCAGAGTGAATTGCATGCACTGCTTCTTTGTGCTGTGGAAGGAAGGAGTTTTGGAATACTCAAATTGAGGGTGGGAATTGGTGTGGAGGAAAGCAGAGTGGGTAGGTTCGAGGAGGGAGTATGAGGGGTAGGAATGTAGTGAAGTGGGGAGCAACAAACTGACAGGGGAGTTAGGCATCCTTATCTTAGGGAAATTCAGGGGATTTGGTTGCCTAACTCCCTCAGGCCTCTTTGAGAATCTTTGCCATTGCTCACAAGCCATGTGCTATTGTCACCCTGATCACTCTCCTTTTATGTGATTTCCTTTTCCCCACCCCTCATCTATCTTTGTGCTCTTTGGGGCAGGGATTGTGCCTTTCTCTGTCTTTGCAACACCTGGAATGTTTTGGGCATCGCTGCAATCTAAATAGATAATATTAAGTAATTGGAGGGGAAGGGTGCTACATAGCAGTGAGCCCAGCGGTCCCAGCAGATGCCCTGGAGCACTGAGGAGCACTCTGAATGACACAACTTCATGGGAATTTTGGAGATGTTTCTGTGACTGTGGTTCATAGCCACCATTGCTCTTGCTTTCTCCTAAACTCAGCTCTTCTGCATGCTTAGGCAAAGTGGCACTTGAAGGTGCAACAGAATATCATAAAATATGACTGCTAGGCAGGTCATTTCAATGCAGAGGACTGAAGTTAACCATTGCACTCTGACCACATCTTGATTCCTGTCCCTCTCATGGCCTCTCTTCCTCTCTACTCAGTGCAGCATGGTCATAGGCCTGATCTTGTTCCTTTTAGAGTTCATGGGAGTTTTGCCACGAACATCAGTGGGAGTAGTATAAAGCCCTGTGCAGATGCTAAGCAAACAGCTAGTGTCGAATGCTAGTACTTTGCCTCTCAGCAGCTCTTTCATCAGTCCTTAGCAGCCTTCAGGATCAGGCCATCCCTGCTGAACTCCACTCAACCTGAGCTCCCAAAGAACAGATTTTTGAAACAGAAACAATGATGAAAAATCCTTCTATGCATTTGTCTAGCATCCCGGTGATTGAATTAATCCATGGATTTTGCACTTCTCTGAAGGATGGTCCTTAGAAAAGTGATAAACAAACTAGTTGATATGGGGGGTCCAATTATTTAGAGCGTAGATGAAAGTTGCCAAAACAAAGCTTAGGGAAATGTGTAGCTGAACTTCTATATGATGTCTGTGTGACTTTAGTTAGCTCCGTATTAGAGGAAGAAAAACAATTCAGGGCTGTGAATATATTGCCTGCAGATGAAGTATCTGGTACATGCCAGGGGTGATGTATTCAAATGATTTGTTATGCCTCAATGTTTGTTGTCATAAGTGGCAGAATCTTGAAAATGTAGACATAAAATTGTTAGGTAATATGTAATAAAGGCATGATAGATGACATTTTATCAGTGGAAAAACATTCAGTGTGTGACAGTGCTAAAATGCATGCTTAAAGTTAGCCCTGTGCTTAAGTACCTTGTTGAACAAGGACCTAAATAGTTTTTTGGAAGAAAAATTGACTTTTTGGACATGGGGAAGGACTACTTGAATATTATGATGTGAGCTGTGCTGAATCATGCCCCTTATGTGGTGACTTTTTGGGCCAGATCCTCAGTAGGTGTAATTTGCTGTAATTCCATTGAAGTCATTGGTGCTGGATTGATTTACATCAGCTGAGGATCTGGCCAGCAGTTGCGTGGTGGGCTGCTTCCCTTCTAAAGACTAATCTGAGGCCATCACATTTTTTGCCCCATAATTTAGATTGTATCTGAGCCATTGTCCCCTTAGTGAAAGAAAGTCCAGTAAAGCCTTCCCAGTTTTCCTTTGGCTGAGATTTCATTTGTGATTTATAAGCACCAGTTTTCAATAGTAATTTCAAAGAGGAAATTGTTTAAAGTGCTATGTGCAGACCATATTGGGCAACTGGGTTTGCTTATTATGTACATGTGTATGTAATTCATTCACTGCTGACAGTGCTTGTGTACTAGTGTGCAAACTACTTTGGATGGTAAGAGCCCTCTGATCTGGTTCTGAGACGTGATGAACATACACAGTTCCACAACAGAGAGGTTGCTCAGCACCTCTCAGGATGAAGCTCTACGCAGTATTAGCGATTGATGAAGGTGCCGTAGAACCTGCAAACTGCCTTTTCTGCTTAATATACAAGTTAAAAGGGTTTAAAGTGCAAAACCCTTCAGCACATTTGGCTAGTACAGTCCCTAACATTTGGATTCATTTTCAGGTGATGAATGTTTATATGAAAGCTTCCCTGAAGTTCCTTTGGAGGAAATGTCAGAGGCTGACGGAGAGGCTAGTAAACTGTCCCTCAGTGTCCAAGAGCCATCTTCTCCAGCAACATCCAGTGAAGCATTCACACCAAAGGAGGGGTCTCCTTACAAGGCTCCCATATACATTCCCGATAACATTCCCATTCCTTCAGAGTTTGAGCTCCGAGAGTCAAATGTTCCTGGAGCAGGATTAGGAATATGGACGAAAAGGAAGATTGAAGTAGGTGAAAAATTTGGGCCATACGTGGGAGAGCAGCAGTCAAATCTGAAAGATCCCAGTTATGGTTGGGAGGTAAGAAACTTTTTAAATTCTTTTGTTTTGTTGAATTGTCATTAAAGTTTACAAACTCAGATGTATTTGTAGAGTAAGAGGATATGATGCTGAAGTCAATGGTTATTTTGCGTGGATAAGAACTGCTAGATTTAGTCTTTTGTCATTTTATGGAAGAAAATAAAAGTATACATGCACATATGAAAACATGCAGGGAATCACCACCATTCTTCACATGTAAACTTCAAATCCTGTCTCTCTTCTGTGGTAGGAAGAGGAGGTAGTCACTTATCTGAACTTTTATGTGGCACTAACGGTTTGTTTTCATGAAGCTCTGAAATATAACATGGGACTAGGAGAGAGGTCTGCAGATGAACTTATGGCACTAATTTTAAAAAATCTGGAAGTTTCTTTTAGTCACCAGAATCACTGATTTAGAAAGGCCTTAAAGGCATCGTTGTTTGGTAAATTACAGCTGCAAGACATGATGATTTTCAGAGTTGGAAGCCTAAGGTCTTGATTCTACTTCCATTGAAGTCAATGGGCTCTTTACCATTAATTTTGATGGGAGTAGGATTGGGTCCTGAGCCTAAGCACAGCCCCACATTGGAGGTGGCATTGTGCCTCATGGAGGCCTTCCAGTGCCCTACAGGATGCAACATAGTTCCACAGCCTGAAGGAAGGCAGTGTGTGCTCCTCCCTATGACTGATCAGCGCTGCTTGGTTTTATGGGTGGCAGGGTCATGACTCTAGCTCCTTTCTTCTCCTTTTGGGGTAGTTAGCCCTTGCACTCTGGGGAGTATGAGGGGTTCTGTTCATGGCTCCATGTGCCCTCCCGACCCATTGTGTGCCTTCTTAGGGTAGATGTTCAGGCTTGGCTGGAGTCCCGCCTGAATGTCTACACCACAGTTAACAGCCCCTTAAATTCAAGTTGTGAATGCAAGTCAGCTGGCCTGGACCAGCCATCGGTGTCTAATTGCAGTATAGATGTACTTTTAATAACCAGCCACAAGTTGGCCCTTAATAACTTTCTCCTTTGAATCTGATCCCTTTGAGCAATTGGAAGGGAATCCGCCCCCGCTTCCGGCATCTCTCCTTTGTAAAGTACAACATTGCACAATTGTCTAGGTGTGTTATGTTTTTTATTCTGCTTAGCTCCAAAGCATTATGTGTGATTACCTGGAGGCAGTATTCAGACTATCTGGGCCAATCAACTGATCCAACACTACACTTTCTCTGTTAGTATAGCTCAGATAAAAATTCTAGACTTAAAAAAATCAGCTGTTTTTCTTAGTGTTGGTCTGATGTGACATACAAATCATTCTTGCATGAACTTTTTTATTCATAGTTTGAAAGAGGTGAAGGAAAAATACAGGACAATCCCTATTTTCCATTTTTGTTTTTCATTGGAATAACAGATTTTTTGATAAATGAGGGAGAAATGCTTTGTCTGCATTGCTCTCAGGAATATGATGGACCTTTGAGGAACTGGGAGTTTTACTTACCCAGAGATCAAATAAATGAAGTTGTACTTTGGAGTATAGCCCTCAAAACACATGGTGGATCATAAATGTTTGGTTTGCTTTTAACCATCAATAAATATTCAGTGATTTCTTTGCAAACTTTCCATCCAGTTGTTTAAATACGTGTAAGACCTGTGACAATATGACAGAAAAGTGTCAAGAGAAATTATAGACTTGGCAGAACTCTATAAAATGAACAGACCCTGATGCAATATAGTTACTGGTGAGAAATCTTTATTCTTTGAACAAGGCACCAGGAAGTCATAAAAGCTGTCTAATAGCCACACCACAATGAAGCATGTATTGATAATGGAAGTTTAAAAAAAATTGCTGTCACACCATTTTAAATGTGAGTTGAACACAAGTCAAAATAAATACATTTTGGACCAGATCCTCAGGTGACGTAAAGCAGCACAGCGCCATGAACTCAAGAGACTGCTTCTGATTTTAGTTAAAGACACACTGTTGCTGATTGACACCAGTTATGGATGTGACATTTTGGTTTTACCTTTAAATATAGGCATGCATACTCTAGTTTTTAGTGCCTCAGGTTATTTTAAATTTCAAAACCTTTTTGTCAGAACAACTAAGAAGAAGAAGAAGAAGAAGAAATTGGAAGCTCCAAAGGGGAATCATTCTGAAGCTAGGACTCCCCTGCAACACACTTGAACAGGGGTATTTATTTGGGAAAGCTGAAAAAAAGGTGTTCTTCAGTTTTCCCAATCAAATCTAAACAGTTCAAAGGTATTCAGTGAAACCCACGTAAAATTAGCAATAAATTGGAAATTGATCATCCACCTACACATGCTTTGCAATCATAGAGGAAGCTAGAAACAGGTGAACAACAGAATACCATATTTCTTCCAGCCAGTAAAATAAATGTATTTATTACAAATTGAAGGGGGAAAACCTGGCAATTTACAGTTTATAAAATAAACCAACCAAATCTGGGATATTCAAAGTCTAGACTAATACTGCATCTGTATTACTCACTCCAATAGGAAAAATTGGCCATTTTTGTTTTGAGTTTTGAGAGGGTTTTTTCTAAAGCTTAGTTAATACCGAATGCAAACAAAACAAAACAGGCTTGCAGAGAGTGTGCATCAGTCTAACTTATTTTTTCATTCTGGATAAACCTGTGTTTGCTGTGGTATAAACGTGTATCCAGATCGCTTACTGGCATGTTAAATGGTCAAATTAAGCTCATTGCTTGAAGACTAACACTAGTCCCTCCATACTTTAATTAGTGGGCCCAACTCACTTCTGTGGAAGACACTGGTATCACTCTCATTGACTTCAAACACAGAAAAAAATAATCTTTCAATAGTGACATCACAGCCTTGTCAGGGTTAAGACAGCAGGTGTATCTTGGCTTCTGACATCTTTATGTTGGGAGCCATAGAAAGCATGTTGCTAGTGTAAGAGGGAGACAGACATTTTAGAGAGTGACAAAGGGAGGACAGTGACAGAGCAGGGAGAATGGGGAGAAAAGTGCAATTTGGTTATATCTAACTACAACCGTTTGTCACCTAGCTCATTAGACACCCTTCTGAAATAGAACCATAGAAATGTAGACCTGGAAGAGACCTTGATAAGTCATCTAGTCTAGTCCCTTGACTGAGGTAGGACTAAGTATTAGCTAGACAATTCCTGACAGGTGTTTGTCTAACCTGTTCTTAAAAACCTCTAATGACGAGATTCCACAACCTCCCTAGGAAATTTGTTCCAGAGCTTAACTGCCCTTACAGTTCGGAAGTTTTTCCTAATGGCCAGCCTAAATCTCTCCTGCTGCAATTTAAGCCCATTACTTCTTGTCCTGTCCTCGATGGTTAAGGAGAACAATTTATCATCCTCCTCTTTCTAACAACCTTTTACATACTTGAAGATTGTTATCATGTCCCCCCTCAGTCTTCTCTTTTCCAGACTAAACAAACCCAGTGTTGTCAATCTTTCCTCATAGGTCATGTTTTCTAGACCTTTAATCATTTTTGTTGCTCTCCTCTGGACTTTCTCCAATTTGTTGACATCTTTCTCGAAGTATGGTGCCCAGAACTGGATACAATATTCCAGTTGAAGTCTTATCAGTGCTGAGTAGAGTGGAAGAATTATTTCCTGTGTCTTGCTTATAACACTCCTGCTAATGCATCCTGGAATTATATTTGCTTTTTCTGCAACAGTATTATGCTGTTGACTTATATTTAGTTTGTGATCCACTATAACCCCCAGATCCTTTTCTGCAGTACTCCCTGCCTAGGCAGTCATTTTGTATTCATGTAATGGATTATTCCTTTCTAAGTGTAGTACTTCACATTTGTCCTTATTGAATTTCATCCTATTTACTTCAGCCCATTTCTCCAGTCAAGATCATTTTGAATTCTAATTCAATCCTCCAAAGCACTTGCAGCCCCCTCCCAGCTAGTTATTGTTCACAAACTTTATAAGCATATTCTTTATGCCAGTGTGCCAAGGGACGTACTGGCCGCCGCTTCCAGCAGCTCCCATTGGCCTGGAGCAGGAAACTGCGGCCAGTGGGAGCCGCGATCGGCCAGACCTGTGGATGCGGCGTGTAAACAAACCGGCCCGAACTACCAGGGGCTTTCCCTAAACAAATGGCATCTCAAGTTTGGGAAACACTGCTCTATCCCTGCAGGATCCCACTCAATATGCCCTTCCAGCTTGATTGAGAACCATGGTTAACTACTCTCTGAGTATGCTTTCCCAACCAGTTGTGCACCCATCTTATAGTAGATTCCTCTAGGCTATATTCCTCCAGTTTGTTTCTGAGGTCATATGAGACCTTTTCAAAAAACATGCTAAATTTGAGATATATCACATCTACTGCTTCCCTTCATCCACATGGCTTGTTACCCTGTCAAAGTAGTAACCAGCAGCCAGCTTCCTCCCTATGAAGGAGCCCTGTCCTCCTCTCCTGGTGCTGCTACAGCAGTCCTCCCTTGCTGGAGTGCTTCCTCAGTTTAGGAGGTTTCCGTATACATATTTTCAATGAATTCTTCATATGCATGGATGCTCCTCAGATTAGCCCTCTCCTCCTGTAGTTCTCTCATCTGATCAGGTATTGTAGTGTGTATTACTTACTGGATAGGTGTATTGAGCTCCATCCTGCTCTCACTTAAGTCAAGTGGTAGTTTTATCTTTGTTTTCAGTGGGAGCAAGGTAGAGCCTGATGACTGTGCAGGATAATCACAGATTTTAGCCACTTTACAGAAAGTGGATATTTTTATCTGCTACCCTATGATGATTCCCAAGGAGCTAGTGCTGTGTAGTGCATTGATCTTGCTGCTGTCATCACTGATTTTGATTATAAAACATTTGGATACTCAGTGTGGAATGGAGAAGTAAGAAAGGGCATGTTGTGTGGGATCAAGGGAGAATGGAGTATCATCCTTTTGCTATTGCAGGATTGTTACTAATACTCTTTTCGCTGGAGGAAGCCCAGTTATAAGTGCTGTGAATATGTGATCATTGGCTTCATAAGCTAAAAATGATGCTTCTGAGGGGTTCACCCGAAAGTGAACCTCACTTGCTAAGCAGAGGGCAGTGATGCCAAATCCCAGTAGAGATGAGAGTGGATGGGGGCAGTGTTCTTACCTGGTGGTGTAGACTGTGCCTAACGAGTCCTAGACACTGTTTGACCTACCGTAATGACAGAGCTGATTAGGCTCAATTGAGAGTCCTTGTTTGTAGTTGATGACTCCTAGAGCTGACATCACTGCTGAGCTGGTCTAGGAGCTAAGCCTAAGACCCTGTGTGAGGACCGTGAATACAGAGAACACTACACTGGCTGTGCAGTTCCCCACTGCCTGCTGAAGTCACTAGGAGCTCGGCTTAAGTGGTGGAACCTCAGAATGTGATGTCGCAGGAGCAGCAAGCAGCGGCACTAACAGCAGCAGAGAGACAGCAGCCAGCGATGATCCAGTTGCAAAGGCAGCAGTAGAGGCATTGCTCGATGCCTCTACTTTCCTGGGGTGGAAGGTGAACCCCATGAATGCATCTCTGAACTCGAGTCTTCACTAATCAAGGACAGCCAAGTGTGAGTGGGGTGCAGCAGAGAGAGAAGGGAGTGATGTGCTAAATTGACAGTTGTTCATCAGATTTTTCCACTACAAAGTGGGAAACTGAGGCAAAGGACACTACCCAATGCACTGTGAGGTCAGGTTTGCTTATAGTCATATGCTTTCCATGTGAGTCTGGTGTTTTCCCAAATTAATGCTTGGTTCCCTTTCAGTAAATGTTCTCTTTTGTTATTACCAGACTCAGTGCTTGTGAGTGTGCAAGTATTGCCTCTTGGAAGCACCCAAGAGTGCAGTTAAGTGTTCCCAGATTACTGGGTAGAGGAACCTCAAGATACTGAACATGGCCATCGTTGTTGCCAACTTCACCTGGCAGAAGGTTACGCATACATGACAAGACTTCCACATTGCTTATTGTCCGTGTACCTATTTTGTTCTTAGGAACGGATACTTTTACGATTACTTCAAGAACAACTGTTCTTGATAAATTATTCTTTCTCTTCATAAACTTGCCTTCTTTTGAGGTTAAGGTAAAACAAAATGATCATGTTATAACATCTTTTCTCTAATGGATATGAAGAATTAAGGAGGAATCTTTTGTCAAGAGAAAAAAAGAGTTAGTATTTCTTGGGCAAACTCTCAACACTGTTCTTGGTATTGTATGAAGTTATGGGGATATAGCAGTGCACATTTTGACTTAAAAATCTCCAGGATGTGCTCATTCTTTGCATCTGTTTATTACTGATAGTGAGATGAACTTGAACTAGAAACTCATACACATTGGAATGGGGACATAGGCTGAAATCTAAAGCTGGATCTGGTTCCATATTTTGGAGAGGGCTGCTATCTTTAATAATATGCAGAGTCATAGCACCTCTGAATCTTGGAGCATTTGTAACTTTGATCCAAATTTATGTATCTTGAGTCCATCTCTGATTATTACTAGGACTAGCTGGTGGAGGTGTGCAGGGGAGTGAAAACTGGAGGAACTGCCATAGTAGGTTTGCAGATAGCTAGCTGATGTGAAAAACATTTGTTATTGCCTATGCAGTACACAAGGAATTTCATGGGGCCTGTTCCTACAGTGCTCCAGCTAGCAAAATTCCCCACTGATTTCAATACAGTATTTTGCTTCTGCAAATCATGCGAAATCATATCCATTGTGTTCATTTATATATTCGAGCAATACAAGTGGGCTGTGGGACAAAAAGAATTTGTTGTGATGTAGTTGTGCTTTGGTCATGATTAGAGTGCTGTACACCAGTTTAAATGAAAAGCCATAAATTAGAATTTTATCTTATTTTGTGGGTTTAGTGCTGAGCATTATCTAATCAGGTATTGGTTATCTAAAGTACAAATCGAACAAAGGGTCACTGGACAAGGGTAAAGGTCAAGCTTTTTTGCAGTTTGTCACTGTGGTTTTAGTATTCGCCAGTAGCCCAGTTGTCTGTTGGGGCCAAGTAGCTGTAGCTCAGTGATTGTTTAAAAAGGGAAAATTGACTGCTTCTTAATCAACAAAGAAAACAAGCCTTTAAGGGCTGTCAGTACTTCTTTTTTTAAACAGAAACAAGCAAGGAAATGCAAATTTAGCAATTTCATCATGGTTCCTGCCCTGCTAGGAAAAACATCTTGGAGAGCACTATAAAATGAACCTCTAAATGGTTCACTAAAACAAATGTACATGTCTACCACAAGAATCTTCTACAGCATGTTGAACATTCAGTTCAGATAGCTGACTGGTATAGTTAGTTTAAATTCATGTTCATGGGAACATAATTTATCTGCAATGGTTTTAGATGCTGTTTATCCTAAAACTTGATTTCTATACTAGACAGGTAGATATAGGAGCAATAAAGTCTATTAAAGCAAACTTGTTACAGAAGATAAAAAAATAGTTTAGGAGTTTAGAAAACAGAAGATATTCTTCTTTCATGGCATTGAGGCCTAGAGACAAATGTGATTGGCTTGGAGTCTGAAGATATATTTAAACAGTATTGAATCTGGTATAAGAATGTGACATTCCAAAATGTAAACAAAGTGTATGCTGTCTGGATTGGAAGAGGATCCAATGAGAATTATGAGAATCATGAAACTTTGTATAAAATGTTGAGAGGGGATCAGTTACAGTTATGTACAGCATTAACCAATGGTGTGAAAAATATCTTTAATTTTCCAAGGAATTCGAGGCTGACAGATTAGATATCTCAGAATATTTATTGGCATGAATTGCCTTCTTAAACAATTGAAAAAAGTCTTAGGGCCAGACATTATATCATATTTTAAAACTTTCTAGTTTTGTGCTGTTTGACTTAAACTCCATATGTATTTATTTGAAGTTTGGTCTACAAGAAACTCCATGTGTGGGACCATCCAACACTCTGGGTACCCTTATCTTTAAAACACAATGCTATAGGAGTAACAAATCATAAGGGTCTAGATTTTCAAAATCAGAGTATAAAGTTTTTTTGTGAATCCATATTTCAGCACCTAAATATATGGTCAGATTTTCTAAAGTCCTCAGCATCCAAAGTCTTACTTAGAAACCTAACTTTGGTCTCCTACTTTTGGAAATCTTGATCAAAGAGACCAAAGCAGCAGCACTCCTTCCTCTTCCCTACAATATGCTTTACTGTATAATGAATAGGTATGCGATCAGTACTCCCTAAAACTCTTACCATGCTATTCCCAACAAACAGTGTAAATGCTAGAGTCAGTTAGTTATATAAGGCAGTTGGCAAAATTTTAAACATTACCTGAAAAGGTGATTTGTGTGTGACTATGGTATTTCCATTACTTCTGCAAAATTAAAAATATTGCACATTTTGAGGAACTGAATGGCTCCAGGGTTTGACAATTTGATACAGGGACAGTAATTTCTAGGTCACGTGATCAAATCTGGCTGAGGTTGGTGGCAGTTGACTGTCATTGTTAGCTGACAATCTTTTGGTGGTTGATGTGAATTGAGCTGATAGTCTCGGTTCAGTTTCTATGAAACAAAGTCTGACCTCACACTGGTCTAAACCCTGTAGTAACTCCACTGAAGTCAATGAAATTACTTCAGTGTTGCACCAGTAGAATATGGCCCTATAAGTTCTTTATAATAGAAAAAGAAAGATACAAAGCTTCCCTTATTTCTGGATGTTGTCCTCCAGAAACAGGACTGGGGGTTATGGGGTATGTGGGGAATCTTGCGCTGCTCCTTTCTGCACTCTGCTTGACTTTTAGTTTTCCATTGTTGTCCATCTGGTGCTTTTCCTGAGCACCACACTAACTTAAAAGTAAAATCCTGACCCTATTTTACATAACTGTTACGTAGAGCAGCTCCATATTAGGCCACCTGTGGTGAGAGTGAAGTGCAGCATCCCCTGTTGGTCTCACTGATATTAGGACTTACGTATTCTTTTCAATATCGTCATTTGGGGAAAATAGGAAGCAGACTATGGGTGATCCTATTTAAAAAAGTTGTTATCACTTTGGTAAGGGGATAGACTCTGCCCACCAGGATGGTGTGATAGGGCCTATTCTTCTCTTTCAGACGACAGCTCCTCAGTTCTATACTTCAGTGCCTAGGAGCAGACAGCATATTTTTGGCAGTCACAGGTGCCAGTGATTTGTTTTCCTTTCTACATTATTTGGATATTTGTTTGTATCATTTAGAGCTCAGTCCTGCAAGATGTTGAGAGCCATGGCATTTAAGCAGCAGTTTACCATGAAGAGGATTACTCACATGGTTAAAATTAAGCATGTGCTTAACTGCTTTGCTAAATTTAGGGCCAGATTGCTCAGCACCTTCGAGGCTCAAGTCCATAGTACATGTTGAGTGCTTTGATTAAGTGGGAGGGGGCTTGTGATAGAAGATGCTGACACAAAGGAGTGGTTGCCTGAAAAAAAGTGATTGATTCTATTTTTTGGCAATGCTGCCAGTCTAAATCCATCTTTTTCTGTGCATCCATGCCTGTGGTGAGGATGTGACTAATTGTACTTGGTGCTGTAGAAAACCCTTAGACAAGTTCTTCACAAGTCATTCTAAAAGATGATGCCATTTACATGCATCAAGAGTGTTGGTAGAAGCATGACTGCCAGCATCAGACACCATGACTTTTCTCTGTGTAGCGCCTACATCATGTGGACATAGATAAAAGTGCATAAGGTTCTCAAATTGTTCAGTGGTAAGCATAACATAAATGCTTATATAAGTATATAGAATGGCATGCCATAATAATTCGGTTCTAATTGGATTTACTTTGCAAATAAAAAGTATCTTCAAAAGAGGTGCTCATCCTGCGAAATCTTTTTGCCCATTTGATCTAGGTGAAGTAGTGTGTAGAAGATGGGAAGTAGCACAATATTGTTGTCTTCTATCATCTACCATTAATTGATGGTACAATTAACATGAACAAAAAAAGTTCCATGGCATGGTTTTACAGATCAGTGGAGGATGAGCCCCGATCTCTATTAGTGTAATTGCACCAAATGCCGCAGCGCTTTATTTACTCATGGACTTGAGTGAAGTAAGAACTAAGGATTACAGAATTTGGCCCACAGCTTTAGTATGAAAATTACTCTAAGAATGTTTTTGTTTTTTTTTAAATAGCATATTTCCATAGAAACTAACCCAGTCTTCTAGGTTTGGGAAGACAACCTTCACCTTTGATTTCAGTGGGTTAAATACTAACGGTATGTCTACACATCAACTAGATCCCATAGCTGGCCTCTGACAGCTGATTCGGGCTTGTGGGACTTGGGTGGTGGGGCTGTTTCTTTGCTGTGTAGACTTCTGGGCCTGGGTTGGAACCCAGACTCTAGGACCCTGTGAGGTAGGAGAATCCCAGGGATCAGGCTCCACACTGAGCCTGGAACCTACACAGTCTCATAGCCTGAGTCCTGTGAGCCTGAGTCAGCTGGCACCCGCCAACTGCAGGTGTCTAGCAGCTGTGTAGACATACCCTAAGATTCTTACTCAGGGACCAATCATTTTTCCCCACCTTTTCATACTGAAATGAATAGACATACTCTGATATGTCTGCCCACATGGAACATGAGGTCATCCACCCCTTGGTGCTGTCCTTTACTTCTCTGCACCTGTGAAGGCCTCTGCATGGGACTACGCATCCATACACAGAGGAGATAGGACCAGGAAGATGTGTACCTTCCCCCCAGTTGTTGAGTTCTGAGGCTGTATTGACTCCTGAGAGGAGTACAGTGGAGCTGTGGGAACTAAACGGGACTTGTGGTCTGACTGCCTGTCCTCAGATCAAATCCCACGGTTAACCTTCTACAGAGAAGAATTGAGAAGAAGAAGAGGAATCTTAAAGTATCTTTATCTTCAATTTTATAAGTTCTCCCATGAGTCGGGTCATCTACATGTACAGTACTGAGGTCAATTGACTTCAGTGGCAAGTAAGGACAAAGTATTCCAGCAATTGGAATTAATTTGTCATCTTCCTGACAATGGATGAAAAATTGCCTTAAGACTAAGTCACATGTCCCCTTAAAAGACAACAAGACACAATTAGTTTGGCTGTTTAGAAAGATAGAATCAGGAGGAAAAAACAAACAAAGAGTATGATCATTACATTTAATAAAGGAACTGACAAGCAATCATAATTCTTCCCCTTAAGTAAATATGTTACAAAAACATTTATCATGAACTGACACATTATGCAAGCCAGCATTCAAAGATGAGTTCCTTGCATTAAGTACAGTAGATGCCATTAAGGAAAATAGTCAATATGTCACTAAGCCTCGGCCTGTAAAATTAAATTGATTTGGTAAATGTAAGTAAGATAGATCTGTTTGCTTTCATCATCAATTTTGAGTGGGTGAACAGGTGATGTCACCAACCTGGGAGCGATAAAGATGCAGGACCATCTGGAAAGCTTGGTGATGGATGGGCAACTGCTTTTGGATAGTGACAGTACTGTGGTACTTTGTCACTTGGGATGCAGTACTTAATAACTTTTCAATACCATCATAATAAATTTCACTGCCTTATTAATATAGAAATGGTGAGTTATTACTGTGATGGCTATTGTAAATAACAGGAGATGCAGTTGTCAAAAGCTGATTGTTTGGGCATGTTTCTTTAAGCAGCACAGTTGACTTGGGATAATCAACGTATGTCTATACCAGCTGAGTTTATTGCACTTGTCAAAAGAAAAAGCAGTATTATTCAAAAATTATATGAAGTCCATAATAAACAAGTTTCATATATTATCACACTTTTCCTATAAGTTTCATAACACAGGGCAGTAAATCATTTTTAATAATGCCTTTTTATGTACAGAAATACCCTTATGCTATAATAATGTCTGTTCCTAACTATTCACAAAACAGACAACTTCTGGAGGGAGAAAAGGCTATTTTTCACTCATCAGAGCAGTTAAAAATTAAATCATTCTATTTCATTAAAAGGCTACCTTTGATATAAGGCCACTGGACTCTAGCTGTGCCATGCTTTTTATTTTAATTGAACAGATGTAGCTAATAGTAATCTATGAGAAAGAAATACAGACAAAATTATTACCACGTGTCACTAAATAGTGGTCAGGGAAGAGCATCTGTGTTTTATGAAAGCCCAAGACTGCTCTGTGACATTGTTGCTAATGTCATCATTCTGATGACTAGAAAGAAGCAAAATGGATAGATGTAAGCAGAAGATGAATTACCAGATCAATCATTTAGCACTATTCAGAGTATTATGCTATTGTTCCTTAGATAGATAATTAAATCTGTGATGTCTTTCTTATTTGTATAAAGGGGCACAAACTTGTAAAGAATATCAAAAGCTTCTCAAACATATTATTTCTGGATTTTTTTTTAAACAATCTGACTTTGCCTTTCATACTCTAGCTTTGTGCGTCTTTTTCAATTAAATATCTTTCCACCATTTCTATTACAACAGAAAAGAGAGCCAGCAGTCTATTAACAGGCAATAAAGTTCAGGAAGCCCAAGACTAGTTTCTTGGGTCAGAGGTGAAAATTGCATATTAAATGAAACAAAGGTGTGCCTTGATGGCCCAACAAGCACAGAAGAGATGGAGAATATATGCTGGGAGAAAAAGAAATATCCTCATTAAACAGAAGCAAATGAAGAGTTCTCTTGTGCAATCAGTATATGGTAAAATGTAACTAACATGAACACATGCAATTCAGAGGCGACAATGCTGACATTTATCATTCAAGTCAGTATACACTGTAACAGAACTATTCAAATTTAGGCATTTGTGCAATAAAGATTTCACTAAACTTTAAAAAATCCCCTGCTTTTTATGGCCTGGAGAATAAGTTTCGTTTTTCGGAATGTTCCAAAAACATACGTATCTGGAAATAAAGAATGGAAAAAAATAGTTGGCTAACAGTATTTCCACCCGAGAGAATATTAATATGAGGTTTTATTGATGTGACAGCTATAATGTTTCCTAGTTGAACAGTAGGTGACATACATAGGAGTGAAGACATGGGCTGTCATAATCAAGCATATTTTTATGTGATTTAATTAAATTCAGAGCATACAATAAGCATTAATTTAGAAAGAATACAAATGTTAATAGCCTTGCATTTAAAGTGCAGCCATAGCATTTTGCATGAAAAGATGCAAAGATCCCACAAAAAGAAAAACGAAGGACATAACATTTCAACAGGTGAAGCCTGCAGCAAAAAGGGGCTCTTTTATACAGGGGGTTCCCCTAGTCTTAACTTGATGAAGTGGTACTAGCAATTGCATGAAACATGAAGACTTGCCTTTTCTTTTCATGAACTGTGACATGTTATATCAAACTCCTGTTATGTAGCTGGGGTTTTCATTGCAGGTCAACGTTTTTAACTATAATATTTCCTTGATTGCATATTGGTGTAGTAAATCTGCTCGTTAAAAGAATATGGCTAATAATTTATCTCTGATTTTATTTTAAATTAATTTTTCTTTGCCTATCCAATTTGCTATTAATAACACCCCAGCACTTCTCAGATTGAGCATGTTGAACATTTCCATCAGTATGATGTTCAGGGGGTTGCCTATATAACTCTCTGTGTGATGGGATGAGATAGTACCCCTTTGCCTCCAGATTTTCCATTTTGGAGATTCAGCCATATTGTTCTTCATGAGATTTGAGGTGATTGTATCTTTGTCTGATGTCCGTCTTTTAGAGCTGAGGAGTCACAATGGAAATTTTAAAAGTACAGGGGCAATGATGATTTTATGCAAAAATGTGAGTACAAATTTGGTGGTGGATGAAGGCTGTAGTATGTGACAGATCAGCAAAAGTGGTTATAAATGTATTGGCTAAATACGGTAATTAGGGCAAAATTTTCAGCTACCACCTTAACTGCACTCACAATATTTGTAGGGGCAGGTGTTTATATCTCCAGAAAGCGCCTTCAAAAAAAAAAAAAAGTAATGTGACTGGTTCCCTTGGCAAGTTGTCTGAAGTATTTTTCCTGTTTCATACACAAGCCTGTGCATGCAGATTAATCTCTTACTAGGACTATGCTGAGAGGCTCATTTCCTTAGTTGAGTTGGGATCTTTGTTCTGCAATTTGGATGCAGAGAAAGGCACATCTGTCAAAGGATGAGATTTCAATCACAGTCTTTTCCTTCCAGCCTTTTCTTTTTTAATTTGAAAAATGGTTTGCTTTTGTTTCTCAATGTCCTGTGTGTGGGGCTGTTGTGCTTCCCTGTTTCAGATCCTTCCTAATGCATCTTAGCTTATATGCCCCACCACGAAATCACACAAAACATGGCAAACACCGGACTCCTCATTTTCCCTTTTCTACATGATCTTTCCTCTTCCTCCTCCTCCTCCACTACACTAGGTAGCTCCTCCATTCTCCAGGTTGCCTACCCTTGAAACCTTGGTGTCAGTTTTGACACACTGCTTTCAGGCTGTTGAGAAAACTTGTGGTTTCCTCCTGTATAACTTCCTTAAAATATGTCATCTCCATTCCTATTACCATAACCCTCACTTAAGCTCATCTTGTTCCTGACTACTGCCACCCTCTCATCTCTGGCTCCCCCAATCTTCACTTTACTCCTCTACAGTTTGCTACTGAGAAAGGCATCTTCCTTGCCTACAGAGGAGGTTCCTCTCTTCTGTAAATCCTGCCACTGGGTTCTTCTCATCCACTTCAAATTTCAAGCTCCCAGTCCTGATCCTCAAGCCTCTGCTCCTGCCTGTTTCTTTGAGCTCATCGTTTCCAATTCCCCTTCTTGCTTCCTTCACACCACCCAAGCTTACCATCTCACCACTCTCTTATATGGCCCAGTCTTGCCTCTGCTGCCTTCCATAGTCCTTCCTCTGTCTGGAATACCCTGCTTGAAGTCATTGAGAGCTGGGAGTACTCAGAATCTTGCAGATGGCTCCATTATTTACTTTTAAAAGTGTATTTTTCTCAAATAATTTTTTGAATTTAATTATTAGGGTTTTTTAATGGAACAAGACTTTGGATCAAAGTTGTCTCTGTTTTCGTGAAACTATTACTCAGACAAATTGACACCAAAGTCTACTGCTCCCTTTTCATTGATGTTGAATTCCACTGGGAATTTTGCCTTGGTGAGAACTGAATAAAAACTGAGGACCTGATTCTTCTGCCCCTACTCACATTGAGTAGGACTTACTCAAAAGAGTAATCCTATTGACTTCAGGGGGAGCTGCTGGTACACTATAGTCATCCAAGGCAGATTGCTTATTTAGGTTCTTAAATATTGACTTGAAATGCCTGAGATTAGGCACCAAGTTTGAGATTTTTTTTTGTCCTAAATCCAAGGCAAATGATACCTACTGAAATATCACAGCTTGGTGAAACATTCTGAAACTCTTCAACACTCCCGCCCCCCATATTATGCCAACAATTTAAATCAGAATGTGCCATTATATGCTCCCTGTTTTATTTCAATTAGGAGTTCTGCTTAAAAATCAGTGGCATAATATGCCCCATTGCGTGGAGGTAAGAGAATTGCTGATTTTACACACACACACACACACACACACACACACACACACACACACACACACACACACACACACACACACACACACACTTCTAAAATAACAAATAGAACCTTTATTAAGTGTTATTAGCTGTGTCAATTTCACAAATGTTCAGAAAAAGAGATGTAGTAGCAAGAAACAGTATACTCTTTTATACACACAACCCAGCACCGTTTTAATTAAATCACTTTAGTTGAACTGGTGCAAACCCTGTCTATACTATTATTTCGGTTTGAGAGTGGCTTTATCTTAAATCTGTTCCTAATCAACATAACCTAAAGCAAAATAAGCTTGGTATAACCTGAAATAAGAGATTTTCCCCACCATCTTTTGTACCAGTTTAACTAAACCAGTTTAAAATTGTACCTTGAGTTAAACTGCTGCAATGCTGTGTGTGGGCAAGCCCTTATTGTGTTCCTTCAAATTAATGATTAGCTTATGTTTTACTTTTTCTAGCATTTAATTTCGAAGAGCTCTATTGCATGCTGTAGTATATTTGCTAAACTGATTAGAAATCTCTTGTTACTGATTTGTCTGTTATTTTCCTGTTGTGTGAAAGAAAGTATGAGAGCTGAGCAGAAATGAGGAGTACAATTCTACTAAAGTTTGTACATCTTGGATGTAGATGCTTGTGCTACTTTATTGAGACATTTTGTCTGCTACCTGCACCCAGCATCCTTTACAATGATTCCCCTTTCATGATTACAAAGGCAAAAAACCAACCAACCAATGAACCAACAAAACACACCGCCCCTTGGTTTCAGACCAGTTTTACTGATTAAAATCTTGCAACAATATTATTTCTGGTGTGATTTTTTACTGGGCTTGAAGTATGTCTGAATAGGTTTAGAGTAGGTGCCTGACTAACCATTGTATGCAGGCTAATTTTCCCCACAGTAAAGTGAGTTAAGAAGAGTGAAATGATAATCTAAAATAGCTGAAGGTTCCAAACAGTGATGGATTAAGACTAAATGGGGCCCAGATCAAATCCAGCCAAAAAGCCTCCAACAAATGAAAGCCCTTCCCCCCACCCCCTGCAAACGGACTTGTGGCATGTCTGGCACCCTGTCTTGACAAAGTTCACCCTGCTGTCTATAGCAGATCCCAGTACCCTTTTTCCCCAAATGCCTGGATCCAAACTTTGTGATCCATGGGCCTCCTGCAAGCCTTAAACTAGGATTAATCCAGCCTTGGTTCCTTATGTAGCAAAAGAAATTCTTTAAACTACATCTCGAGCCACTCATGACAAGACTATTAAAAACTATATGCCATGCCATGTCAAACATTAAACAGTGGGGAGATGAAGGACCAATTTGCCAGAATTCTGATGGGCTTTGCTGTACTTTTTACATGTAACAGGCACATTTGATGTGTTTTGAAAAAAACTGCAGTTGCATTCCTCCTCCTGTGATATTGCCAGTGCCTGTTCTTTAGAGAGAGAGAGAGAAAAAAGCCATTTGCTTTAGTGTTGGGAATTATAAATAATTTGATGCAACAGGTTTAAGTTACCAGTTTTGTGGTGAAAAGAAAAGCTTAGCATGATCCAGATTTTCCTTGGTTTCCTCCCATTCTGGAGAGAAGCAGAGGTATTCACATTTCTTTGTCTAACAGTTTTATAATGTCTTAAGAGATTAACAGTGAGCATGAATGAGGGCCTAAGGATTAGACGACAAAAAGCCTGGGCCGTCCACTACCTTGTTTGCAGATTTTACATTTTTCAGCGTTGCAGAGTGAGTATAGAAACTAAGGAAAGATAATAAGGACCAGAGTCCCAAAAGTGTTTAGTGATTCAAAAAATTCAGATGACATGTCAGAACTGACAGAATGATGGAACATTATGTGGCAGGGCCTACTTTTTTGTCTTATGCTAAGCTCTTGTACTGAGTGAATGCAGATGTTATCACAGTATCCCAGACAGACAGTCAGTGAAATGTGACAAGCTGTCAGCAAAGTTACACTACGTTGATTTTGTTAAAATATCCCAAAGCTTTATACATGCTTTTATACATAAAACTCTTAGCTCAGTTGATGGAAAAAAATAGAAACTGCTACAGTAACCTTTCTGGTTTGTCATCTTTTGAATGATTCGGATGCTTACCCCTGTGAAACTTTTTTAGAGTAAAATCATCTAAAATATTTGAAGGTTGCATAGGTATCAAGACAATTTCCAAAACCACAGTACATCTCAAGCATTCATGGTAAGGTTGTTAGCACATGTCATACTGTGTCAATCATCCATTAAATGATTTGGGCATTTACTCCTGTGGAACTTTCTTAGTTGAATTAATAATAGCAGTTAACAGCAATGAACTCCAACACAACTTAGTTTAACTGTCTCTTTAGACTTATGCCACTTCAAACTTTTGTAAGTAGTTGTAATTCCTCCACTATTTATTGCTTCATTTAGTTTAGACAAGCTACAATTTGTTAACAGCACAAGTGAGCATTTAAAAGTTAAAACCCACTGAGAAAAATCAAATAAATTGTTTTAAACATGTTGATAAAATAAAAATATATAGGTCAGGACAGTTAGATTCAGAATTTTCTGAGATTAATAAGGAAAATAAAAAAATGATTTGCTTTTGCTTCAGTGCCATTCTAGGCCTTCAATATTTAGTTAGCAAATTAAGGATCCCATCCAGCAAACCCTTAAACTTTGAAGTCAATAGTACTATGCATGGGAGTCAGATTATTCATGTGCCTAAATGCTTTCAGGATTGAGCCCAGGGCACTTTTCTTTTTTTTTTAGTATATGTAATTTCCTAGAATATGTAAATCACAGCTAGAAAACTAGAATATTTTGACAGTTGCAATGGATTTTGTGTTTTGAAGCAGCACTGTATCAAATTCAGACTTTTAAATAATTAGGGGGTGGGAAGCATAACGTACTGATCTTTCCCATTTATTTCACAGATTTATTTTTATGGGTATATTTACTGACTAGGAAAATATGATACAAACGAGCGGCTTTTGATCTGAAACCCTCAAAGTAAATTGCATATCTGTTTTGCAGGTAATTATATATATCAGTCACAGGAACCCCATTAATAGTCTGTATTCTTTGTCTTATTACTGTTAGTTTAAACCTAAATTTAATGAGCGGACTGTTTACAGTGGCACAAACTAATACATTTCACCAGCACACGGAGTCACAGAATGTTCATTTTCTGTTAAACAATACAGAATAATGAACATAATTTATAATCAATTTAAGTCTCCTTTTGAATAAGGTGATCTTATATTATTCTTTTCCATATAGTAAACTCTATAATTCATTTCTAGAATTGGAAGTGAAAGGAAAACATAGCAGGCATCAGTTTTTGTTAAATTTATATTATAACCAAATGCATTACGGTACAATGAACCAATGTTCTGGGATTCTGACAAATGAAATGCAAAGACATTTAGAAGATAACATCTTGCACAGTGTTTTTGCACAACACAGAACTAAACAATCATGCAAAATTATGCATATGGAGGAAATAATTTAGAATATGTTTGGCTGCTAATCACACTCATGCTGAAGTTTTAAATTTCATCTGTCTGCTCAGATCTATTGTGATCCATTAAGTGGCTTCCTTTTTTTCCGACAAATTGAATGCTCCAACTGCAAGGAGTTCTTTTGTTCTTTTAATTCAGTCAGCATGGAAATGATTTTCTCATTTCAGGCCCTTTTCTGTCCTCTCTTCATTGTGTCAATAAAATAGAGTTGTGCAGAGCTGCTCAAATCAGCTTAGAGTGCTAATTCATTGCACTGGGATGCTATCTGGGTTTGGCTACAGGTGGGCACTATAAGGGGTCAGTCTCCAGGGGAGTGTAATTGTGTCTCTCTTGGGGCTTGTTTGCAGAATAACTGAAATCTCAAGACCAAGCTAAGGGAGAAAAAACCCTGCACAAACACTGGCACATATAAGCATATATCGAATATATTATAGAGGCAATAGAGCAAGTGTTTCCATTCCAACAGCTCTTTGGGAGAGGGGATGTTATAATTTGATAGTAAAAAAATCATTTGGAACTAAAATACTTTAAAAATATAAAATAAAGTTCTGGCCACTTTAAAGATCAGGAGTGTACAAGTCTAAAACAAAACTAGTAGTTTCAGACAGATACTTAGAGGTTTTCCTTAGGGCCTTACCTTTGAATTTTGCAGGCTGTAATTTCACAGACATGAACTAGAACCTCTGGGACATTTAGAAGATAAAATTAAAATAATTAAAACAAAAGACAACCAAAACCTTCTCAAAAAACAACCACCTCACGAAGAATTTAACAAAACAATCTTCCGAATTTCTTTTTAAATAAACATTTCATAACACATTAAGCATAAATTTAGTGTGAAAGTGCAGAGAGATTGAACTGAAATTAAATGACACAGGCGTATGTGGACACAACCGCAGGGAGATATAATTCCCAACTTGGGTACACATACATACATTAGCTATGCTCAGGGGCGGCTCTAGGTATTTTGCCGCCCCAAGCACGGCAGGCAGGCTGCCTTGGGCGGCTTGCCTGCAGGAGGTCCCCGGTCCTGGGGATTCGGCGGCACGCCTGCGGGAGTTCCACCGAAGCTGCGGCACCAGTGGATCCTCCGCAGGCATGCCGCCGAAGGCAACTCTCCTGCCGCCCTCACGGCGACCGGCAGAGCACCCCCCCGTGGCTTGCCACCCCAGGCATGCACTTAGCATGCTGGTGCCTGGAGCCGCTCCTGGCTATGCTCGTGAAGATAGCAATGTGACTGTGATGGCATAGGCTCACCACCCAAAAATGTATCCAGCGGGTCAGGTGGGATTATACTTGGGTGACTAGTGTGAGTACTACAGCCATACTGCTATTTTTAGGTGATAGCTCAAGCAAAGCTAGTGCACTTATGTGTACCTGTGCTGGGAACAACACCCGCCAGCTGCTGTGTAGACGTACCCAGGAAGTCTAGTAGAGCCAGCAAGTGAATCCAGCTGTCCTGAGTCCCAGTCCAGTGGCTTCACCACAGAACTATCTTTTCTCTTTCTCTTTGCATGAAAGGCTCTGGTTTATATGGTGGTATTAACACAGTGAGACTGTGGGTCATATTCTTGGCTATGTCTGAGGAGCAGAGGGCAAGGGAGCATGGGTTCAAATGGGGTTTATATCTCACCTTAGCACTCTGCTGATTTGGGGGCTGTTGAGTGCATCATTTGTCCCTGGCATAAGTTAAAGCAGCCTTAGGCTTTAAAGTTGTGCCAGATGCCAGCAACTCCACGAGGTTGGAGGCAGATAGCCCTGGCCATGTCTCCTCTCCTGACAGCAGGGAATGGGAGTTGGCATAGGTGAAAATCCCATGGCCACATTCCATGTTGTTGCACTGCTCTGGAGGACCTGGCCCTCTCTCTTGTTCTCGTTTAGTTTTTTGTACTTATAAATTCCTTTAGTTCTGTGATATGTGTGATGGGACTGAAATCTGGAAAGAACAGGAATTGGGATTCTCTCTGTTTTTGCTGCTTGCATAATATGTCTCCAGGAGAGTAACACTTTACAGTCTAGGGAATAAATTCTTGATGAAGTTATTAACATCTGGCTGTTCAACAATAAACCTATTTGGCTATGTTGTGGTTTGCTTCTCTAGGCATCTTGCTGAGGCCCAGATTTACTTTATTAGCCCACTAGAGCTCAGCTATCACTTTCTTTCCTGCAGACCTTGAACTGCTCACTGGTGGCTCCTCTCAATTTCAATTTTCTTTCTTTGGTGTATCTACACTTGCAGTGGAATCATGATTTTAGATGAAAAGAGCTTTTAGATGGTTTCAGCATGGTTCCTCTGGTCCAAGTGAGTGAAGACTAGCTTAAAATTGTTTTTTGAGATTCAAGGCCAAAATCATCCCTGGTGTAACTCTAGGCCTTTAATAGAGTTAGACCAGGTTAATTTCATTCCTAGGTAATAACTTGAATGACTTGTTTTATACAACACTGAGTGTATTAACACAATGTGCACAATATGTTGTGCTTTCCATTCCAAAAGATCTCCATATACCTTAAAACTGACATAGCAACACAGTAAGGGGTTAACTTCATCTTCCAGTGAAATGCAGCAGTATCTTGGATGAAATACATCACTATGTTAAGAGCATGTAGTAGTTTGGGAAGTGGAGAGGATGTCTAATAACATTTAAAAAATTACCAGCTCCTGAATTCTTTTAAAAATATAGCAACACTTAATGTTGTTAAAACAGTTTTGTATATTATGGACTAATTTTTTTATCGCTAAATTTTGCCCACAAAATGTACTGCACATGCTTAAATGGGTAACTGCACATGCAAAATCAAGCACTTTTTACATTTAAACTTTCATTTATTTCTTTTACATGATTCCAAAGTTAGAAAGCAGATATTGAGCCCTCTTCCCCCAAATCCCTGCTTTGTAGCATAAAAGTGATTGAACTAATTCAGATACTCCCTGAGTCTGGGTACTGCTTATATAAATGGGGAAACAACATGTCTGTGGCATATTCCCACAGAGTCCACGGAATCTCCTCTGCAGCAAGCCAAAGGGAGTTTCCAGACAGGATCAGGGGAGGAGTGCGCTCTACAGAAGGGCAGCAGACACTTGATGCAGCAAACTTCCCCTGAACCCATTCCATTTTCCACTGGTAAATGCCAGAGGAATTAGTGTTGCTTGGAATAACATTGACTTCTATTCTGCTCTCTCTGAATCCACTCACAGGGGTCACAGAATGAACATGTGGCAGGAGGACAAATGGCAACATAACTTCTGACTGAACTGCTTTTCTGCTGGGGTCTGTCAATGGGAATACTACCAATCAATTCACTAAATTTTGGATTAGGCCTCTAGGGAAGAGCAGAGAAGAACTTATTCAGCGCAGATTTCCCAGCAATTTGGGCTTTACAATGTATGAATGCCATGCCTACTGTTCCTTCCGCTTGTCTGCAATCCCCTTCCCATTTGAGGTGAACCTTGCAGAGTTCTGGGAGTGCTTTTTTCTCTCCCATGAGTTTTTTTGCAGAAAGGGAGAGCATTTAGTCCATTATATTTTTGTGACAGAGTAGCCACCGCGAAGAATAATTAACATATGCGAGAACCCCACTAAGCAGGAAATCATAGTAATGTTATGTGATTCAGGGGTGAATGGAATCCCTTCATTATCAAAAATTCCATCAGAGAAAAGGAAATTAAGTTCCTAATTAGACTATATCCAATGGAAGAGGTGGGACATTGAAGAGAAGAAGAAAATTGAGAGGTAGCTGATGCATTCTTCAGGCTAATGATAAGAAAGGAAATAGTAGAGCTTGAAAGGTCACTGACCTTATTAGGCCAGGAGAAGAGTAGTAGATCTTCAAAAGCTTTTACCTATGATAGGTTGACAATGTGTGAAGTTCTCTAGATGATCTGAGAGGCAAGACATCTGAGAAAGAATAAGGGAACAAATTAGGTAGATTATAGTGAACTGTACAAACATTGCTTTAAATAAATATTTTTGAGAAACGAGATTAAGATGAATGTAAAGAGAGACATAAACATATAGCCTTTTGCTATTTTAGTGAGGTCCCTTTTTAATACAGCTACAATATTTTTATATTCTAAATACAAATTATTTTTTCTATAATTTACACAATTAATGATCACTTTGTGTACAATGGGTCACCCTACTGAAGTATTTGCTTTCTGTTTAACCGAGAAATGATAGGCAATAATATTATATTCAATTAGGTAAGAGAGAATCCTGTATAATATTAGGCTCAACTCAATTTTTACATATAGAGAAAATGCTCTAAGTCAGATAGTATAAGTGTTCCCATTGTCCATGTGGCCCATCAGTAGCACGTGCAACAGGCTTGTATCTTAAAAGATCTAACTTTAAGACTTTCACCTTCCAAGTTCTGGCCCCCGAGAAACTGTGTGCACTATCTAGATGATTTACTCATAGCCAGCAATTCCTTATTAAAATCCTCCCTGCTGGTACATGCACAAGAACAAGTTTGATCTGAGGGCCGGAGATTGCTATTTGTCTATCCTCCTGGTCAGTGCTTAAGTTTTGCTGTTCTGGTTGTCAGTGGGACAGGGAAGCAGGAATACAAAAGAAAAGGAATGATTAAATTAAAAATACTGCATTTTGTATCTGGAATGTGATGGGGCCAAATTATTTACAGTGGTATATACTCTCCATTACATCACTGGATTTCATGATAATATAAATAGGCACAACTCCATTGGCTTCTACACCAGCACAGCATTTGGCCCAATGTAATTGCACCAATATAAAGCCAGTGTAAATGAGTTCAGAATTAAGCCCATGTTATTCCTAAAGTTTGCTTTTTTATTAGGATGGAGTTGCATGGTTACTCTTGCTATATTATACACCTATAAAATGGTTTTATATGAATATTTTTACCATTGTGAAAATGTAACTAGCAAATATGTTACTTAACCTCCTCTCACATAGGAGGCAAAAGATGCTGGTTGAATCTGAGTTAACACTTCCACGCTAATAGTAGAGGACAGAGAAAATGAATATAATATGGTTAACATCTTTGTCAGCCTGATGAGTTTATAATCTTAATATAAATTAGAACAACTCTGTAAAAATTCAGCTTTGGACACAGAGGTAATGTCCCTGGACCTGACTAGCAAAGGAGTGCATACCTTGATCTATAGGCGGGCTCCACAGAAATGCATTAAGGGTAGTAAAATTTCCAGAGGAAGAGAAGGGCTGCCATCAGTGATTAGATGTGGTTTGTAATAGTATCGTCCTGTTTTCACTCACCACAGTAGAACATTTCTACCAGGCTAACAAGGCATATGGTAATGAGAAACATGCCAAGATTGAGAGAAAGGAGCCTAACTTATGTACAGGAAACAAATGTGATCAATTACTCTAAGTGTGGAGCTCACAGATACCTTATCTTAGGGCTCCTTAAAATAAGAACTTGATTGTTACCAAATGTATCTGAGGAGCTAGTGAAAGAAACACATTAATGTGGGAGACACTTAAAGTTTTATTAACTTCAAAAATTGACATCATAACTTGGTTCTAAGCATACTGAAGAATCCACAGAAGTGGTTAACAAGCAAGCATAGTATTAACTATGTAGTTCTATATTATAACTGCCTAAGCAGCATTTAAACATTATATTGCTCTAAATAATACTTCAAAAAGCTACCAGTGTGTTTTGTGACTGTAATATGCAAATACTCTGTAATAGTTTGTTCTTATTTGGCCATTATTTGGGTTAGCATTCGAATTAATTCTGTCCTCTACACCACATTTATTTTAAAGAAAAAATGTATAGAGATTTTCTTATCAGAGAGTGATGCTGTAACAGCTGTAGTAGGCTGATACTGAACTTAGGTTGACACAGAAAATGGAGATCATTAGCTGAAGTATCTGACAAGGTGTGTGTATGCCTGAGATACATTAGGAGCAGTGAGAAATATGAAATGGCAAGCTCTTGCTATGGTATACCCTTGACATAAAATTATGGGACTCTCAGCTAGTTTTTAACATAAATCTGCTATGGTTTAAGATTGGAATATTTTCTTTTTCATGAAATTACTGCTGTCCATAGAAATGTCACCCACACATGAATTAGAAGGACAATGGAAACCACTGTGGGAAATATAATGTCTTCAAACCATGTATGCAATTCCCATTGGCATCAGTAGGAGTTATGCATGAGGATTGAAAGAAGTATATGACCCATATGAATGCTTTAAGATGAACACCATAGAAGGAAGTCAGGCTTCTTACAGCTTTTGGATATAGTAGCTCTGATACTGCTTTCTTTGAAGTGAAGGTGAATTTTGCCACTGACCTATATGGGAGTAGGTTTAAGCTCAGGATACACAGATACATGGTAATGTATCGGAAGATAATTGTTTAAAAGTTGAGGGCCAGAGCATGGCAAGATGAGAGGAGAAAACAGCAAATGGTGTGTTTTGACAGCACAGGATCTGCTTTTGATCTTGTATAAATCTACCAACTTTGTAAAGTAGCCCCTAATTCACACTGGTGTAAGCAAGACTGGAATCAGAGCTACAGTGTCTAGATCTAGCATCTGCTGGCATATGTGTGGTTATGTTAAGTGCAATTTGTTATAACTCTATAATGTGGAGGCAGTCTTGTCTCTCTGAAAACTTGTTCACTCCCCCCCCCCCAAGCTATATATAATCAGATGACAAATTGTGCTGTATTTTAACATGATAGTCCCAGTTTAAAAGTGTATTTTGTATTTGGACTCATGACTAAGTCATTTTACCATCCTCTCACATTTAATAATTCCATAATGATGAAACGTTCATGATAAATGGTTATTTCATGGGTGCTTCACCTTTTAGACATAGTAATACATCGCCTGATCAGTTTACAGGACAATGTTATGTTGTAAAATTATGCTTCATATATTTAAGTGGAATTTATACTCAATACGAACCTGGTATGGGTGATTAAAGTTCTACGCTTTAGCCTAAAGACATTTGCTTTAACATCCATGTACAAAAGTGGAATTTAAGAGATTAACTTGCATTTGACCTACTTCAGCTCTGCTGGTAATGAGGGGTGCAGGGGCATAGAATTAATCTCTCTCAATTTGTGGCTCTCAGGGGTGCTGCTAAGTTTTAGAGTGCTTGAATTTTAAAGTCTCCTGTTGTGCTGAGGAGGTTTTGTTACTCAATGGAACTCTGTTAACTATAGTGATTGAAGTGCTAGTTTTATCTATTTCATTAATAGCATGACTGAGTTCCAGTGTCTCTTTGAAAGAAAAACATATTCTCTATACTTCTGGAATAGCATTTCATGCCACATACAGTGAAAATAGGGAAGAAAGAGAGGGAAGAAAAAAATATCTGTTGGACCCAAGTTGTAGTGTGTAGAGCTATTTAATAACTTTCATGCTGGATCTTACATGTCAAACATCTATGAAATGGTCTGGGATTTAGTCATGATTTGTTGTGTAATATTAATGTACTGCTCCTAGGAAGGTATAATTCAAGTTGGTATTATTTGGACTAATATGTTTTTAAAAGCTTGAAAATGACTGTGCAATCATTACTCTAGTGTTGTGTCCTTACAGCTGTATTAATGTGTCCAACGAACATTTTGACAAAGTAATTTATACTCTCAAGAAATTGGCTTTAACTACTGAACGTACATTTCCCTCCCTCTGTAAGTTTAATAGGGCTGTTTTACTTCCATATCAATACATTAAATCCCTCGTCTTCTTTTTAAAATGACCACAATTCAATGAAAGATTTCCTTGTGCAGAATCACTAGCAACATGACATGAATTATCCAAAGCAAATAGCAATTAATCAAGGAATTAGATATACTAGGCTGTAATGCATGCCTGTAGAATCCTGTATTAAATATACATATTGGCTAATAGGGTGACACACACATAAACAGTTTGCAAATTTTATGAATAGATTTTCACTGTTTTATCACATTACCTAGAAAAACTGGCATTGTGATATATCTTTTCTAGAAATGTACAACAAAGTTAGTTTTTCCCTACTTATACCAAAGAATGTGGGAACAAATAGGATCCCTGAAATATTGTAGCTCAGGGAAATAATATAGTGTGTGGGTATTAGCATACTGTATGCAGATAAACATGGCAATCAATATTGTGCACATACTACAAAAGTGAATATTTACTAGTGTTAAAAAATAGAACTTTCTCTTTGTGCTTTATAATATGTATGAAGAAATCAATGCATGTGCCACAACTCATATCACAATGTGTTGTACAATTTAAAAGATATTTGAAGAAATTTAATGGGATTTTATAAAAATTACTCTAGAAGCCACTAAAATTTAATAGAGAATGATCTTTTTCTATAAATTATTTTGAAGCAGCTAATAGAATTCTACAGCAGGGATCTAATTCTCTATTAAATTCTGTAATATTGTCAAACTTCCCCACATCCCTTCCCAACTATAGACAAGTTTTCATTTTCTATTAAATTCCGTAAGACTTTTCAGTCAGGGAAAGGTCATGCTAAATCTGGTAACTTCTAATAAAACTGGATCTGGAGTGTTACACATGGGAGAGTGTTCCTATTTTAAAGAAATAGTGGATTTTACACTTTTAGATTAAGAAAACTACCATAAGATATTTCCTATAAAACCAGGTGCTATATACTACGTGTTATGAATTATGCTTCCTATAACTGGTTGCATTTCCAGAAATACTTTAATGCAACAGTTTTAGATGAATACTAGATGCATGACAAATTTCAGAATTCCATGCAAACCTTTCCCTGTTTCTAGTAGAAATAAAATAATTGAATATTTTGGGGACCAAGTCTAACATTTAAAAGATTCTTTCTACTATATGTTGTTATGGAGGAGCCAAGTTTTGTGCCTGTTGAAAAAAAAATATCATGGTATTGAGTAGCATCAGACAAATCATGGTATGTTAAGCTTTATTTATTTTGCACTTTCTTTTAAAAGATTGTTTGTTAAATATTGCTAATAAAAAAGAGACAAGGTGGGTGAGGTAATCAAAAACTCTCTGATGTTTGGAAGCAGCGTAGCACTTATAGGATTTAGATTACAACAATATTCTTCATTTTGTTTCCTCCTCTTGAAGAAATCTTTAGTGCATCTTTGGTGAAAAGTAATAATGCTAGAGTGTGAACCATTGTACAGAGTTAATACACTGCAATCTTTCCCTGGTCCTGAGATTCAGAGCGTGGTTCCAGCTCCACTATTCCTAGCAGCTGCTAATGTTGTCAGCACTGATCTATCAGAAAGGATTTTTCCTGGCAAAACTTTGAAGCTACTTTCTGACATCCACCAACAAACTAATTGTTGTCTTCTCCCTCTGAGAGCCCTCTGAAGTCCCAACGAGTTAGTGTCTTCTCAAGAGATGAGAAAGAGGACTCACAAAATCAATTTATCAGGCTATTACGCATTGTCATCAGCCAAAACAAAAACCTGCTAAAGACAGGAGAAAAAGTAGAAGAAATGGGTCTCTGAGAAAAGGTTACAGAACATCCATCTTCTCTCCTCTTCTGATTGTTTCTTTTCTTTACCCATTTTCATACCAGTTTCCCTCCACTAAAAGACACTTTATGACAAGCATTGTAATCTCTTTAGAGCAGGGGGAAACCTCTTCTTTAGGACAGAATCTTTGCAAGGAATGAGTGACAGCGGGAAGGGGTCCAATTGCCACCGAGGACACTAGGCAATAAATCATCCACCCCTGGCATCAGCAGGCTGGACTGGTCCCCACTTCCTGAGTGGCTACCAGTGCCTAGATGTGACAAAACAGCTATTGTCAGCTCCTAGCAGCCACATTCCCACTCTCTCCCCACCGAGGTTTTAAGTTTACTTAAGATATAAGAAATACTAATTAAAACTTGGAAAAAAATGAAAATTAAACTGAGACTAGAAGGGAAAGTGCTCTAAAGTGATGTCATAATAGATGCTTTTATAAACCAAAATATTAACAAGGGGAGAAGTACGATTAGTTTTTCTGGTCATTACTGTCTTTTAAACACTCTGAAGAGATTCAAGGATTTTGTTTGCTTGTTTTGGTTTAAGACTTTACATTTCCACATGTTATAGTTACTCTTTAACAGAAACAGGGTAGTACTAGGAGGTATGTACTACTAAAAGTAGCTACAGCTCTTAACCAAACAGAACAATCCCAATGAGGAAATATTGAATTGAAAAAGTAAGTGCTTGCCACATAGATATAAAGATTGGAGCATTTAGTGGTATGCTTTGGATTCCTTAAGCTGAGCCCAACATTTTTGCATTGTCAGGGTATCATGCCAAATACCATAATGACATTTTTACCAGGTGCAGTATAGTAAAATATGCATAAAATCACCATAAAAGAAATGAAATGTCGGTGTTGTTCCAAGAGAGACTTTTGTTGTTGTTACGTACAAGACAGTTTATAGATTACTTGTAATCAGATAGAAGTTACAAATTAACTGATGATTCATAGTAGAGTGGGAAATAAAAGATTATGACACAATGAGTTTTTAAATCTGAAACACCTCAGAAGGTCACAGAAGAATGAGAGTAACAGAATATTCATCACTCCTGCGTTTTTATTTTCATTGATTTTTTTCCTTCACAGTCATTAAGGATGTTTCCTTGAGACAAATTAGCTATAGAATGCTAACCATTTATTAATTATTGTTGATGCTGGAAAAGATGACCCATTCCCTTTAGAATACTCATCGACTTAGTGCACTTGCTAAGTGCAAGAAAAGAGACGAACTGGAACAACTCTGGAAATATAAATAATACATTCGTTAAAGTGCCTTTGACTCCCTTATTCTGTTTTCAAATAGAGTGGTAAGTGAAAATCTATATCTGCATCTGTTTCTATATGTGGTGTTGTTCTGTACTTCTAATGCAAGATTTCTTTATTGTAAACATCTTTGTGTGTATGTGAATGCTGTAGAATTTTCAAAAAGTACTCTGGAGCTGTTGTGGTCAGGCGGAAATGCTTTCATTATCATAAGAAATATATAGATTATAACATCCTTCCCAATTTCTACTAGCCTGGAGTGAATACTTTTTGTTTGAATGAGTGAGTAAAATATCATTAGTTTTTTCATGATCACCGTGGGAAGGGCTGACAAGTAGATTTTGTTCCTGGGCTGTAAAATTTTCCTGATGATTTTGCCAGTTATATAGTTCTGAGTATACGAAAACTCTTTCATAGTTCAGTAACAAGATGAAAGAAAATTATTTATTTTATTTTTAACCCTGTGCACTATACATTGATTAGGGGACACTGAAACGGGTTGATAAAATGTAGTTGCAAAGTAACCAAGATTTTTTGTTTAATCTTTTGAATTATTTAATAAGAAGCCTTTAACCTCTCTGGATTAACAGTCAAATTGCTGCAGAGAGTAAATGAGATGATGATTCTCCAGGCTTCATGACAGTTCTGTCCCAGTTCATCATCTTAACTAAAAAATAATCCTATCTAACTTGAAATCCACAGCAGCTATAAGTAGAAAATAAATCCAAACCGCAGCTCAGACTTGTAACCTAACAGCTATCATAAATAATCAGAACCTATTTGAAGGTGGAAGATGGGACATTAGAAGCTATTTACACTACTAGAGTGATGCCATCGATCAGTAATAGCAACTCGTAGATAAGACTCATATGATGTCATGGTTATTTATGATGGGAATTGACAGTAAAGCTACTATAGAACTTTCTCCTAGACAGCTTCATTCATTTTTGTTTGTGATGCATTTTGTTGTTAAAGAAGCAATCAATAGCAAAATGGTGGAGATAAAAGTTATTACCAGTTACATATATGAAAAACGTGCCCATGTTCATTTACATATATAACATAAACTGTGGGAAAATAAAAATATTAGGTCAGCAAAATTTGTTTTTTTTTATTGCAAATGTTCAACTCAGTAAAGCCATTATCTGTTCTTTGGTGAACATGTACTATAATCTTACTTATTTTCTAATCCAATTCAATGTGTTATAGCAGAGGAAAATGCAATGTTCTAAGGATTTAGTAGGAATGCTGAAGTTTCCTTTTAGTGGGTTGGAATGGCATAGGTGCAGATTACTGGGGGAGAGGGAGAAAGGGGGCAAAATCTTGTATATGAATAACCATAGGATGATTCCCTATGCAGTGTGTCCAAGAATACACAAGTCCTGCATTATATGTTTACATATGGCAATTAGGTGGGGTCTTGGCAAACGAACAGACCTTGGTCAACGTCAACAATGACATAGAGAAATATACCTCTCCTGCATAAGGTACAATGTGTGTGTGTGTGTGTGCATTTGCATGAGTGTATGAATTTTCTTTAGAGATTCTTGCATTAACAAATAGGAGAAATAAGCTCTTTTCTTAAACATTGTATGTGCTCCCCAACTGAAGATGTAAGTAATCTGTCTCTGGAAGTGTTTGAGATCAATGTCAACATATTTATTAAGGTGTAGATCAGGGGTAGGCAAACTATGGCACGTGTACCAAAGGCAGCACATGAGCTGATTTTCAGTGGCACTCCCATTGCCCAGATCCTGGCCACTGATCTGGGGGGCTCTGCATTTTAATTTAATTTAAAATGAAGTTTCTTGAACTTTTTAAAAACCTTATTTACTTTACAAACAACAATAGTTCAGTTATACACTATAGACTTATAGAAAGAGATCCACTACAAACGTTAAAATGCATTACTGGCACACAAACCCTTCAATTAAAGTGAATAAATGAGGACTCGGCACACTACTTCTGAAAGATCGCCGACCCCTGGTGTAGATCATGGATAGTGACATTGCTCCTGACCAGGTGCCTCTTTATCTGGTGTCCCCTTACTCTCCTGGTAAGGTACCTCCTTACTCCCCTACATGAGTTACCCCTATTGTGAATCACAGTTCAGACTCTGGGCTGTTACTCCCCTTTCTGCACAATTGCATAGGAAATGGCAGGAAATGGGAGAAGTCCTGTCTCTGTCACTGGCAGCCTGCCATGTGGCACACAGTGGAATGCATCTGCATCAGGTAAAGGGCTGACACAGATTACTTCCCCCACCCTCTACCCAGGACAAGGGGTGGGGGAAAACCTGAAATTTGATTTCTGGTTTGCTCTTGGAAGAGTTCAGCTGTGCACTGCCGCTTACTCAGAGGTTGTGGCAACTTCACTATTGAGACTTTACTTAGCTGTATAACTATTGTGGAAAATAATGAGTATTTAAAAAAATAGCATAGTATTGAAAATCAACTGACATTCTAAATAGTCATGTGGAAAAGGCCCTTTGCAGTAATACTATAACAAATCCATAGTAAAAAGATAACTTTAAAGAAAAGTATCAACTTGACAGCAGGTAAAGGTGACAGTGCTAGGAAGTTTATGCCCAAAATGAATGTTTAGGGTTTGTTTTTTTAAAAAGATTTTACGAAACCGAATGTTAGTGCCATCGTCTCCTTTAAATTAAAGAAAACTCAGTGAAGACAGATGTACTGCTTTAGAAATGTAATAGTCCTCTGCAATGATTTGGCCCCAAATCCTGCAGTTCACTAGTCCATGAGAATCCAAGAATTGAAACTGACTGTAAACAGAACATTGTTTAATCTAAGTGAAGTGTAAAATCTAAGATAACAGCATAAAAGGGAGAATTATATGACTTTTCGGCAGCATATGAGCAAAAAATAATTTGGTTCTTCCTTTAAAAATGACAGCAATTTTTTATACAGAGATTTGTCCACAATTATTTGTGTTTACTTACAAAATCTCCGTGACTAGATATCATGAATATCAGTAGTTTCATATTAGTTTTCTCTGTTGAATAATCGGTATAATATGTATGTGTTATTACCACAGTTATATTGATTGTGGCTGTAACTATTCAAAATTTTCTTTTTTACATTTATTTTTATTTAATCTGCTGCAATATGCCACAAACCTCTTATAGATGCTCATCCTCAAATGAATTAATTTATCAATTACACAGCATAAGATATATTTTAAATAGTTCCTTTACTTATGTGATTTGTATATACAGCAGGCCATGCTTAGTACTTTTCAAGATCACAGTCAGACCTATAACAATAAATATTAGGTTTAATTTAAATGGGTCAAAGTTCATTCTCATCCATCGACCATCTATACAACAAAATCATGTAGTATAATATATCACTAAATAAAAGAGGCAGGTGCCATGTCAAGAAACCTTAAGGAATAAACGCAGTATTTTGACAGAGCAACACCAGATCAACATGTGATGCATATCATAAATGTATATTTACCTTTCTATTGATCAGTGGGGGACAGTGGATTTCAACAAAACTATACCACCCATAGCATTGTTAGAGAGCAGCTTGTTTTCAGAGAGAACTAGCCTGCTTTTTACATTTTAGTATAAGCTTATATAGACAGTTTTGTTGCATTATAAATTATTTACTGGAGCAACCCACCTCCTTTTTAACAACTAAAAACTAGACACTTTTAGTATATATGTATTACAGCATTAGGTGATTAGCAATATTTTAGCAAGCACCAGAAGTTAGGAATGTAGGGGAGTTAAAACAGACAGAGAACTGAACCAAGAAGTGAAAACAGGGAGGCTGGGATTTTTTATTAGTTTTTTAAAGGAACTGTTTTTAACACAGCACAGTTGGTACTATACCAGGAATGCAGCCCCTTTTTTATTTTACTTTTTTTAGTGCTTTGTGAGACATGCTGCTTTTTAGTTTTTTTTTTACTTAGGAATTACCCACAAACCTTTGTTAGCCTGACTTTGGTCAGGTTGGTATACTTGGTTTTGTCTGCTATATTTTTATTTAGGCCTTAGAGCATTGATCCTGTACTGCTTAATATGCAGTTCTGGGATTTAAATTTTGTAAACATTAGCAGTCTTAGCCAGTTAAATATTAGCTCTGTGTGTGGGAGTGGGTGGGTGGCGGGTGTTTAATGATAGAGAAATGTTGCCTTATTAACATTTCATACATTTTATAGGTAATACTACCTCTATGACTTCATACTGTTCCTCACAAATGCTCCCTAGGTTGTACTCAGGAAATGTTATTAAAAAACTTTCTGTCATATTTTTTGAAAAGATGGTTTGCTCTGGATGACATAGAACACTATGTGATTTCACTGGAATTTTAACCTCTCTTTGAAAAGGTTAGAGAGGTCAGGCATCACAACTACTTTGTTATATAAATCTATCATTGAAAACAGGCTAATGAAACAAACTAGAAAAATACAGTATGAGATCTAAGCAAATACCAAAAACAGTCTCACACATAAACTGACATATGCTACTAACATGTAGAAAACAAGACAGTCCTTTGTATTGTGTCAGATTTCAGATAGCATGATGAAAATGTCAGAGGCAAAAACTGTATTTATGGTGGTGAAAAATGTATTCTCAATGACACATTGTCTAAAATTTCACAATTACATTGGACAAATGTGACAATTAACAGCTCTGTTCTGATGGAATTAAAGTAATACTTTGCCCTTATACAGCATCTTCCATCCAAGGGTTTCAAGGCACTTTACAATCATGAATGTACATCATTACAATTCAGAATCTCAGAACATGCATCCTGTGCAGTAACATTCTGCTGTGAAGTAGATAAATGTTTATTATCCGTATTTACTGATGGGGAAACTGAAGCTAAAGAGATGTGGTCAGCATGTTCAAACTGGGTACCTGAAAAGTTAAGCATCTAACTCTATATTTTTAAGCATTTAAATAAGTGGCTTGATTTTTCCAGAGATGCTAAGCATCTGTATTTCCTAGTGACTTCAGTGAAATTATAGCAGAGATGACTTTACCCCATTGTTTTCAATGTATTTAGAATGTGTCCGACTCCAGCTGTGTTAGGTATTTTTAGATTACTTATGCCCAGCAATAATCATATGTTAATTGCCCATCTGTGCTTTGAAGTTGACATGGTACTGAGATGAAGAGGATAAGGAAGGAGTAGTTCATTGCTATTTAGTATTCTATAATGCTAAGTGTGTGTTGGACACATTAAAGACAATTACAATCACTGGATTACACCTTTCAACTTTTATGGTTCAGCTGAAGACCGTTTTTATTAATATTATTTATTTGTATTTTGGTAGCACCAAGGAGCCCCAAATAAGGACCAGGACTCCCTTGTGCTAGGCACTGTACAAATGCAGAACAAAGAGATGGTCCATATCCTGAAGAATTTACAATCAGAATGAATATTTATTTACTATGATTTAATTAGTAGTTAATTGTTGGCTATTCAAAACCCAAAAATCTATTTTGTGAACAAAATTGAAATTGTTTTAATTTTAAAGTGTTTGAAACGGTCTCTTTTTTCCCAAAAAATGTTCACAATTTTTTTCCTATAACATTTTTTTCAATTTTTTTTACTCATATCATTACTGAAAATAGTATAAAAATGGTTATTGGATTTTTTTTATTTACTGCTACATTCATGCAACATATTGTTGCATTGCAAATGCAGCAGATTGCTATTTAAGATTATCTTTGTAATGGAAAAAGACAGAAATTAGATTTTGCAGAAAATTGGTGTATACATTCAAAATTGTGGATAGACCTATATAATATTTCCTGGTGCTTAATGTTTCATAACAGCAATTTGCTGCTATCTCTCTTGTGCTGCATACTAGTACCATATTATAGGGTTGTACTTTTATGTGCTAGTACCGCTGATATCATGTTTCATCACTGACACTACTCTCATAAAGTCTATAATGCAGCCAAACAAAGATAGGATAAGATTGTGGCATATCAATCTAACATCCCATTGTGCTGTACCTTGAGCAATCGAGGAAGGAGACTATGGAATCACAGTCTTTCTCCTGAACTCCACATTGCTCTGTGGAGGGAGTAAACTGCACTGACTCTACACCTCTTGCAAATATGGTCTCTGATATGCTGGTTTAGCTATGCTGCTGGGGTGCGGTGGGAAGCTGGGGCATGGAGTCAAGGCTCTGCCCCTTCTGTGCCCTCCCTTAGCCCTTTCCACTCACTTGTGTGAGGGGGAACAGAGCATCTCTACAGAGCCTGCTATCCCTCCTATGTACAGAAAGCTAAGGCAGGTTCCCTAGTCGCTAGCTCCCTTGTGCCAGCATGCAGGCTGGGCCACTATCTGGACCAGAGTTTATAATACAGCATCACTGTAGGATAAGGTGACCGGATAGCAAGTGTAAAAAATCAGGACAGGAGGTGGGAGGTAATAGGGAATATGATAAGAAAAAGCCCCCAAAATCGGGACCGCCCCTATAAAATCGGAACATCTGGTCACCCTACTGTTGGACTAGATTACTGCTAAATAAGATCAATCTTCCGAAATAAAAACTTGCTCTGATAATATTTAATCATGTTGGCTTCATGTGAATTGAAGTGTAGATGATGTGGTTGAATTTTAAAGAAAAAATAAGATTTATCTGGATTTGTACCAACATTTGGTAAGGTTCATGGAAGCTCTTACTTTTTAATTAATCACTAAACCCTCCATTAGCCTAGATAATCACCCTGTTTGGAAATAAATGAGCTGTTTACATAAGGTTACAAAAGGATTTTGCACCAATCCTTATCGAGGGGGGAAAAGTTTCTACAGTCTGCATGCTCTCCTTTGTGAGGTAGGGCATTTAGGCATACATTTTCATAAGTGGTCTCTAATCTTGGGAGCCCTTGTCTAGACATATGACTTGGTTTTCAGAGGTACTAAACATGCACAGCTCCCGTTGGCTTTAATTAGAGTTGTTGGTGCTCAGTTTTTCTGAAAAATAGGCCCTAGGTTTCTAAAATAGGCCAGGCCTAAACATGAAAGCACTGAATTTGAGGCTATTTTTGAAAATAAGGCCTTTACACTTTCCGTGCTCTAGTTCCCCCATCTGCAAACTAGGGACGATCATGCGATATAAAATATGCCACACATTAAATGGATTAAAATCTGGCTAACTGATAGGTCTCAAAATGTAATTGTAAGTGAGGATACATTATGGAATGGGTTTTTCTAGTGGGGTCCTGCAAAGCTCTGTTTTGTTCTATGTTATTTCACATTTTTATGAATTACCTCTAAGAAAACATCAGATGAAGTTTTCAGAGAATACAAAAATTGGTAAATAATGAAGAGAACATGTCAATTATTCTGAGAAATCTGGATTGCTTAGTTAACTAGGCTCAAGCAAACAATATGCATTTTAATACAGGTAAATGTATATATCTAGGAACAAAGACCCTAGGGTGTACTTACACAATGGGGAAATCATCCTGGGAAGCAGTGACTCTGAAAAAGATTTGGGTGTCATGGTGGACACTCTGTCCCAGAGGGCTAATTAGATCCTTGAATGCAGGATCAGGGGACTCCTGAGTAGGAATTGAGGTTGTTTTACCTATGTTTTTTTTTACCATAGTTTATTTTACCATAGGTTATTTTATCTATGTTTTTGGCACTGATGCGATTGCTGCTGGAATACTGTGTCCAGTTCTGGTGTCTACAGTTCAAGAAGGATGTAGAAAAATTGGTGAGGGTTCAGAGAAGAGCCATCAGAATGAATAAAGGATTAGAAAACGTGCCTTATAGTGATAGACTCAAGTAAATCAGACTGTTTAGCTTAACAAAGGAGTTTAAGGAGTGACTTGGTTATAGTCTATAAATATCTACATAGGGAACAAATATTTAGTAATGGTCTCTTCAATCTAGCAGAGAAGGTTATAACATGATCCAATAGCTGGATGTTGTAGCTGGACAAATTCCAGATGGGAAATAAGGAACATATTTTTAACAGCGAGGGTAATTAACCATTAGAACAATTTACCAAGGATTGTGGTGGATTCTCCATCACTGACAATTTTAAAATCAAGATAGGCTGATTTTCTGAAAGCTCTAGGAATTGTTCTAGGGGAAGTTCTGTGGCCTGTGTTAGACAGGAGGTCAGATCAGATGATCACAATGGTCCCTTCTGGCCTTGGAATATATGAATCTATAAATACTTGCTTTGGGTGTTATGAGGCTGAATTTAATAATGTTTGCAGAGATTCTTGAGGATGTGCAGAATGTATTGTTCAAACAAAAGACAACTGCCCCATTTAATACATTCTGCTTTAGGTCCAATGTCTCATGTCCCAAGATGTAATCTTTCAATATTTTTGACATGCAATTTTCTTTAAATGGGGAAAAAGTAAAATGAAAATGGGGTGTGGGGTTATTGATAGAACTGCTGGCTCAGGGGTTGGAGGTCGCAAGGGGGAAGGAGAAAGTGTTGCCCCTTGATAAGGTCTACATTTCTCTTATACTGCTTCCAGACTGAAAGACCCCTGATCATGGTTGTGGGTGATCTGTGATTCTTCTTTATCCTTTGCTAACAAGAATTCCCCACTTGTACTTCCCATGATGTTCCTGAGCACTGAATCCTTGCAGCAATTAGTCAAGAATTTTTACACTTCCTTGGTTGAAATGAATTTGTCTCTGTCATAGGAGATGCCCCCAAACTTCTGAAGCCGCACTGAGGCTTGGTCTAAACTTAAAAGTTAGGTTGACATAGTTTAGTCAGCCAGGGGTGTGAAAAAACCACATCCTGATTGACATAGTTGGAGACTCTCTGCTGAGGGGGACGGAGACACCCATCTGTCGCCCTGACCGTTCATCCCGGGAGGTATGCTGCCTGCCAGGGGCCCGTATCCGAGATGTTATAGAGGCTTTGTCGAGGATTATCCGGACTTCTGACTACTATCCCATGCTACTCATCCATGTGGGCACAAATGATACTGCGAGGTGTGACGCTGAGCAGATCAAGAGTGACTACAGGGCTCTGGGAGTACGGGTTAAGGAGTTTGGAGCGCAGGTGGTATTCTCTTCGATTCTTCCTGTTGAAGGTAGGGGTCCAGGCAGAAACAGATGCATCGTGGAGGTGAATGCCTCGCTGCGAAGATGGTGTCGCCAGGAGGGCTTTGGCTTCCTCGACCACGGGATGCCATTTGAGGAAGGACTGCTAGGAACAGATGGCGTTCACCTTTCGAAGCGGGGAAAGGCCTTATTTGCGCACAGACTGGCTAACCTAGTAAGGAGGGCTTTAAACTAGGTTTGATGGGGACAGGTGAGCAAAGCCCACAGGTAAGTGGGGAACAAGACCTGGGAGATGGGTTAGAAACAGGAGGGAGCACGGGCTATAATGGCAGAGAGGAAGGAGGGTCAGGGCAAAGCTGGGAGGCAAGATCAAACCAGTATCTTAGATGCCTTTATACAAATGCAAGAAGTATGGGTAATAAGCAGGAAGAACTGGAAGTGCTAATAAATAAATACAACTATGACATTATTGGCATTACTGAAACTTGGTGGGATAATACACACGACTGGAATGTTGGTGTGGATGGGTATAGTTTGCTCAGGAAGGATAGACAGGGGAAAAAGGGAGGAGGTGTTGCCTTATATATTAAAAATGTACACACTTGGACTGAGGTGGAGATGGACATAGGAGACGGAAGGGTGGAGAGTCTCTGGGTTAGGCTAAAAGGGGTAAAAAACACAGGTAATGTCGTGCTGGGAGTCTACTACAGGCCACCAAATCAGGCGGAAGAGGTGGATGAGGCTTTTTTCAAACAACTAAAATCATCCAAAGCCCAAGATTTGGTGGTGATGGGGGACTTCAACTATCCAGATATATGTTGAGAAAATAACACCGCGGGGCACAGACTATCCAAAAAATTCCTGGACTGCATTGCAGACAACTTTTTATTTCAGAAAGTTGAAAAAGCTACTAGGGGGGAAGCTGTTCTAGACTTGATTTTAACCAATAGGGAGGAACTTGTTGAGAATTTAAAAGTAGAAGGAAGCTTGGGTGAAAGTGATCATGAAATCATAGAATTTGCAATTCTAAGGAAAGGTAGAAGGGAGTACAGCAGAATAGAGACAATGGATTTCAGGAAGGCGGATTTTGGTAAGCTAAGAGAGCTGATAGGCAAGGTCCCATGGGAATTAAGACTGAGGGGAAGAACAACTAAGGAAAGTTGGCAGTTTTTCAAAGGGACGCTATTAAGGGCCCAAAAGCAAGTTATTCCGATGGTTAGGAAAGATAGAAAATGTGGCAAAAGACCACCTTGGCTTACCCTTGAGATCTTGCGTGACCTACAAAATAAAAAGGCGTCATATAAAAAATGGAAACTAGGTCAGATCACGAAGGATGAATATAGGCAAATAACACAGGAATGCAGAGGCAAGATTAGAAAAGCAAAGGCACAAAATGAACTCAAACTAGCTATGGGAATAAAGGGAAACAAGAAGACTTTTTATCAATACATTAGAAGCAAGAGGAAGACTAAGGACAGGGTAGGCCCACTGCTCAATGAGGAGGGGGTAACAGTAACGGGAGACTTGGAAATGGCAGAGATGCTTAATGACTTCTTTGTTTCGGTCTTCACTGAGAAGTCTGAAGGAATGTCTAGTATAGTGAATGCTTACGGGAAGAGGGTAGGTTTAGAAGAGAAAATAAGGAAAGAGCAAGTAAAAAATCACTTAGAAAAGTTAGATGCCTGCAAGTCACCAGGGCCTGATGGAATGCATCCTAGAATACTCAAGGAGTTAATGGAAGAGGTATCTGAGCCTCTAGCTATTATCTTTGGGAAATCATGGGAGACGGGGGAGATTCCAGAAGACTGGAAGGGGGCAAATATAGTGCCCATCTATAAAAAGGGAAACAAAAACAACCCGGGAAACTACAGACCAGTTAGTTTAACTTCTGTGCCAGGGAAGATAATGGAGCAGGTAATCAAAGAAATCATCTGCAAACACTTGGAAGGTGGTAAGGTGATAGGGAATAGCCAGCATGGATTTGTAAAGAACAAATCATGTCAAACTAATCTGATAGCGTTCTTTGATAGGATAACGAGCCTTGTGGATAAGGGAGAAGCGGTGGATGTGATATACCTAGACTTTAGTAAGGCATTTGATACAGTTTCGCATGATATTCTTATAGATAAGCTAGGAAAGTACAATTTAGATGGGGCTACTATAAGGTGGGTGCATAACTGGCTGGATAACCGTACTCAGAGAGTAGTTGTTAATGGCTCCCAATCCTGCTGGAGAGGTATAACAAGTGGGGTTCCGCAGGGGTCTGTTTTGGGACCGGCTCTGTTCAATATCTTCATCAACGATTTAGATGTTGGCATAGAAAGTACGCTTATTAAGTTTGCGGACGATACCAAACTGGGAGGGATTGCAACTGCTCTGGAGGACAGGGTCAAAATTCAAAACGATCTGGACAAATTGGAGAAATGGTCTGAGGTAAACAGGATGAAGTTCAATAAAGATAAATGCAAAGTGCTCCACTTAGGAAGGAACAATCAGTTTCACACATACAGAATGGGAAGAGACTGTCTAGGAAGGAGTATGGCAGAAAGAGATCTAGGGGTCATAGTGGACCACAAGCATAATATGAGTGAACAGTGTGATACTGTTGCAAAAAAAGCAAACATGATTCTGGGATGCATTAACAGGTGTGTTGTAAACAAGACACGAGAAGTCATTCTTCCGCTTTACTCTGCGCTGGTTAGGCCTCAACTGGAGTATTGTGTCCAGTTCTGGGCACCGCATTTCAGGAAAGATGTGGAGAAATTGGAGAGGGTCCAGAGAAGAGCAACAAGAATGATTAAAGGTCTTGAGAACATGACCTATGAAGGAAGGCTGAAGGAATTGGGTTTGTTTAGTTTGGAAAAGAGAAGACTGAGGGGGGACATGATAGCAGTTTTCAGGTATCTAAAAGGGTGTCATCAGGAGGAGGGAGAAAACTTGTTCACCTTAGCTTCCAATGATAGAACAAGAAGCAATGGGCTTAAACTGCAGCAAGAGAGATTTAGGCTGGACATTAGGAAAAAGTTCCTAACTGTCAGGGTAGTCAAACACTGGAACAGATTGCCTAGGGAAGTTGTGGAATCTCCATCGCTGGAGATATTTAAGAGTAGGTTAGATAAATGTCTATCGGGGATGGTCTAGACAGTATTTGGTCCTGCCATGAGGGCAGGGGACTGGACTCGATGACCTCTCGAGATCCCTTCCAGTCCTAGAGTCTATGAGTCTATAGCTATGCTGACCAGATATTCCATGTAGACAAAGCTGTATTGATGGAAGATTGCTTCTGTTGACACCGCTACCATCATCTGCGGAGGCAGTGTTCCTACAGTGATGGAAAACCTCTTCTGTTAATGTAGGCTGTGTCTACACTATGGGTTTATGCTGCTGAATAGTCTCTGAGTGTAGACATACCCCAAGTTTAGTATTTGGAACTCTAGGTATGACTAGGACTGATGGCACGTTATAAAATCTTGGGCTTAGTTGATCTCTTCTTATGTGAACCACAGAAAAAGAGAAAGAAAAAGAAAGATGATATTTATGTTTACAATTTCCTAAACTATTGCTGCCTTTCAAAATATTCTCATTAATTAGGTAAGGCCAAATTAGTGTAATTCTACTGATTTCAGGGGAGTCACAACAGAAATGAATTTGATCCGTGATGTTTACATTTGTTGTCCATTCCTTGTTGTATTGTTAGTCAGACCTTGCAGCGATTCTAATCCTCCTTTTCACAAATACTTCTATCTGAAATAGGTCAGACAATGTTCTCTCAACAAAGAAAAACCCAAACTGTGCCAAAGTGGTTATGGTTATATAATTAGGGGTGTAGATGAATAGGTGCTAAATTAAGTTCAACAGACTCATCCTTTGGAGACCTAGTTATGTGAGAAGAGAGCAAAAGAGGCAACAAACAGTGTACTGTGCTCACTGGGAATACTGATAAATATGATTGTTATTCCAAATAAAATTATTAAAAAAGAATAGGTGCCAGAAAAACATAGATGGAACTGGCCTGGTCTGAAAAGAAAGAGAAAACAAAGGCACAAGAAGTTGGCAAGCAGAATACTCCTCCTAGGGGCCACAAAGATAACTGCAGCATTTTCCTTTACTTTTCAGTCTTGTCATATTTAATCAAAGGAGCTTTACTTCTGCAGGAAGTATCCTAGCTGCCTGAAAACCAGAATTATTAGTCAACAAAGCTGAAAATTAATATAAGTACTTCAGTCAATATAATATACCTTCTTCTGCTGTTTTTTTGCTCTTCACAAACATTTGCAGCTGGGGATGGCTTGAAAAGGGGGTTGCTGGGGCTGTGTTTATGTGTGAGCCAAACAAAAAATGACAGTGTGTTTAGAAAGTTTGTGTATTTTTAATTCAGTTTGTCCTAATCCCTTGGAGGACTGTTAGTCGCTATCCTTACTGTCTTTCCTCCTCTCCCTGTTTTGTACAAACCTGTTAATGTAGGAGCTGCTCATGAGAGCTGCAATCCCTGCATTGCTATTTCTAACCCCCTCGGTCCCACTTCTGCCAAACTGCAGCATTTTTGGGAAGGTGAGTGGAAGAAAGGGGAGGATATGAAGAACTGCAAGGTCTTTGCAGAGGGATGTAAGTATAAAGAAAGTAGGTCAAATTTTGCGCCCCACCAACTTTTATAGTGGCTTTTCTTTAGGTATACTATAAACCATCTCCACAGTTTATATAAATTACACCCACAATATGGCTGTGTGAATACATTAAATATGCTTTCATAGGTTTGCCTGTGTCATATCATGAAAACAGTAATATAATACTGAGATTATATTATACTTATTAATGTATATCTCTAGTACATTCTCATTAATCACAGTGTACTATGAACAGAGATTTTTTTCTATTGTGTTAAGGCTGTTATGGCTCCTTTACAGCTACCTGCCTGTCAGTTTTAAGGATGATAGAGTGAATATTTCACTGTTAAAATAAAAGGTCCACTACAGTAGTTATATTACATGCCACTCTTCTCTTGGATCTGTGTAACATCAGCAGGTCTCTATCTTTGCCCCTCTCTCAGCCTGCATGTGCCCCACCCTCACCACTCCTTTATATGCTTCTATTCAGGAGGCCTGCTACGTAACTGAGCTCTGTACCATGCAGGGCTTCCTGGAGATTTTGCCTTTTCTGCCCCCTTGTCATTGCCAAGGGAGTCTCTATGGCAATGGAAGATAGGTCAGGATTTTCCCCACAGTTCCCAATTGTGGTCCACTAGAATTAGTCAGAATGCACTCGCTGACTCCAGCCAGAGCAGGATCAGTCTAATAGCACTGCTAACTCTGCATTTGCTTCTGTGATTCTGTAGCTAAGATGCTGATGGGCTGCCTTATTATCTGGGATGTCATTTCCCTCTGACTTATCTTTGTTTCACAGAGATTTTATCTGTTTGAGAATCAGATTCTGTGAAAACAGCACCGAAACCCATTTATAAGTGAAGCAGAAAGTTTTCCCATAACCATATGTTTCCTATGTAAATGTATGTGGTGACCTTGGAGCCATCCAAATCCCACTGCTCATCTCACTTGCTCACTGCTGCTTTTTTGGTGAATCAGAAGGAAAATCAAAAGCCTCTTTGAGGATTACCGAAAAGGAATGCCACATGTGTTAGTGTGTGTGAGCATAGGCCATTTATTTTAGAGCACAATCTCACTAAAATCAAATTAATCTAATCTGAACATGCTTTTAAAAGATTAAAACCCAAAAAGATGAAACTGGCAAGCTGTTTGAATTTTGTAGGAGACAACAATTTATGTGGTCCGTCATGTGCATTTTCAGACCAGCCTTATGAGAGCAAATTTTCAGCATATTAGGAGAGCAGTAGTTTCATTATGGGCTCTAGATCTTTGCCGGGGTCTATTATATTCCAAACAATCTTTAAAAAAAACTGTTCTCAGTGTCAGCCTCCTACCAATCCCTTCCTTTCAAAACCAGATTTTTAACCTTTTAGCTCTTTTTGAGGATGTACATGGAATCTCATGGCCTCTAATCCATTGGTCTCTCTTCATTTAGGCCTAAACTGCACCCTTTTTTCTTTAGCTTCAGAATGTCTTAGATGCTGCAGAAGTAAATCTGTAGATCCAAATTTAGACCACCTATCATTGATTGAAATGCAAGTTGCATATAGAACAAGGCAGAGTTTGGCCCAAAGGTAATAATCGTTTTCCCACGCATATGTCACCAGAAGTGAATGTTCACAATTTTAGAGTATATTTTCGGGACAATACAATTTCTTTCCAATAGGACAAGTGGAATGTTAAGGCTCTAGCATCCTGTGTGTGTAAAGATAAATTTGCCTATCTACATCTAATAAGGGTATGATACTTTCTTTCCTCTCCCCAGTCACATAACAAGGGGAAAGGTTAAACTCTATCATGGGGCAGGCATCAGCAGCCACTGATTCCGGTAGCAGTTGTTATACCTTTGTGTTTGTATTATACCTTTGTACATATTTGTGTTTTGACAAAAGTTCTCTGTCTAACCACCTGATTCTCTCATTTGACCCAGTAATAATGAAGTCATAATGCTCAATTTGTGGTATCACACTAATTTCCAGGGCGACAGACTATAGTATCCTCCCAAATGCAGAACTACATTATTTGCTTTCAATATTCTTTTAGTGTCGTTTTCTGAGAATTGTATTTCTGTATTATACTCTTAATGTTTGATGTGATGCTGATTAGTTTTCATGGCTCAATTTCAATAGCGATGTGTCAACATTTATTTGATTTATTAATAGAGATTTTAATTCAGTTACATTGCTTTTAGTAAGCAAATAGGTCCATGTTGTAAAGTTTTAAGACTCAGTCTTGAAACACTATCTTCCTGGCCGGTAAACCAAGATGTTGACAAGATCTGTAGTGAATATTCAAATAAATGTAATTACTTCATTTTATGTCAACAGAGGAGGTGAAAAGTGCAGCTCAACTGCCTTAGTAAGATTGGAAGGAGGGGCGGGGAAAATACAAGAGACAACAAAGAGATAGTTGGTAAGATTTAGTAGCTTTCTTCAGCAGGGGTGTTGGGAAGTCAGTGTTACAAAGTTCAATAGGGTCAAACAAAGTGCAGAAACTTTCTTATATTCGTTGAGAAGAGAGCTGTAACGAAGACATAAAAAATTCAAATAAAAGCTAGAATGTTAGTTGATGTGTTACTTCTACCCAGTTTGAGTAGGCTGGAGCTAACACTAAATGCATATTGTATCTTTATATCCCAGAGAAGAAAAGTTCAATTGTCTTTCATGACCTATAATATAACTGTGATGAGACTACTCTTCAAAGAAAGCATTGAATGCCTTCAGAACAGCTATGGTGTTTATGAATCAAAAAAGTATTTCATCTAGAAAGATACAATTATTATATACCCATTTAAAAGGTATATTTCTGCCACCAAGTTCATTAATGAAATCCACCTTTTTAAAAGGAAGATTTACATAGCATGTTAAGATTATTCAAGTAGTTGCATGACAAACTTAATGTGTTGGTTTGGTATAGAAAGTATAAGATTAATTTTATAAGTCTATTTGACTTGACCTTTATGTATACTTCCAGAAGTGACCTTGACAGTGACTGCCTTATCTGTGATATGCAGTAAGATTCATTTTTGTGCCCTGACGATTTGGTCTTAGGTGATTGGGATCATAACAGCCCCTTGCTGAGCATGGATCTGGAAGTTCTTGTCATTGTCTTCACTGATTTGCTTTTGGATCATAATTTTGTTTCAATAATTAGAAGAACTATGTTCTGTGACTCCTTCATTATGGCTTATCAAATATGTTTAAGTTGAGCTATAGTGGCTAATACTCCCAGCTTCTGCTCTCTTCTCCCCAATTAGGGAATAGTTAGTTCTTGAGATGAACACAGAGTGTTATGTTGTATTGCTTTCAACTGAGGGACTCTTACAACTGTAGGAGATATACACAACACAGGAGTGATAATAAATTATTTTTGAAGTAGGCATTAAACAAAATAAAGTCTATACTGAAGGTGGCTGTACCATGAAAAATACTTTTATCCTTAGTAGTTATTCTTCAGGCTTACAAGGTGAATTTAGAGAGGGGACAGTATTAAATGGATTAAAACAGGATTTGTGACAGGAAAGAGGCATTATAGTCCAGAAGCCAGATAGCTGCCTGCAGCTGAAGAATGGTGTTTTACACCAACAATTTTAATTTAAGACTGAAATTCAAATATTTTGATTTCTATTTTCACTTGAGGAATATTATCTTTGGTTTGCCCTTGCATTTTACCTATAAAATTCATGTAAAAATTAGCTGCCTCAAAGTCCTTGTAATTTGATCAAAAATGCATCTATTTCCATCCACCACTCCTCTACCATGGCCTTCAAAGGATTTTGGTGATCTATTTATCTATATAACTATCATGGAGATCAATGAACCTCAAAGATTCAGAATCTGGATTCACTTCTGATAAGTAACCAGAAGTTTGGCTGCTTATCTGAATTGACTTATTAAATCTATAAAATTGAAATATAAATCTCGTAAGCATATGGCCTGCAAGAAGTTAACTTACAAATTAGTGTATGTAGACAACAAACACAAACAAAAGAATTCACATTAAGTTATTCCCCCCACCCACCCCCGGATTGCTCTGTACATCCTGTTTTCTCTGTGTCTGTTTTTTAGGTCACAGATCAGCAAGATACTTAATATGTGTCTAACTTTAAGCACATGAATAGGCCTGTTGAAATTGACAGAACTAATCATGTACTTACATTTGGCACATGCTTAAGTATCATGTTGAATTGGGGCCTTTGTAAGCTCTTTTGAGCAGGGAATATATTTCTTTTTGTGTATGATATGATCTACACACAGTGACAACTGTAAACAAATAATAATAAAGAAGAAGGCGAAGACAAAGAACCAGTTTTTGCATATTTTAGGTCTTCCTGGCCTTGTCAGAAATACTTGCAAAACTTTTTTTCTTCTTCATGTTTTGGCATTTCTTGTTCCAGTCCAGGACAGAAACTAAAAGTGCAAAACCATTATACAAACATTCAGAACCTCAAAAAACAGTTTAGCGAATAAAAATAAATAAAAAAAGTAAAAAACCCTTGTATACACAGTTTAATGTACACAGTTTAAATTTCAAATATCAAATACTTTGACCAAAGTGCTCTAAAACAATCTATAGACCAAGGAATTACGCATGGAGAGTGTTCAGCTAAACAATATCAAATAACAAATATGACTGAGAAAATTCCAGCCCACTTGGGAACAATTCGTAAACAGAGATAGAGATAGAATATTTGTTATTCTTCATGTATTATTTCTCCAGCTATTTGTACTATAAAACAAACAAGAGCTAGGTAAGAATTTTTTGCTTGATAACCTGTTAGCCTTATATTCCTCAAAAACTTTAATTAAACGGTTATTTAAGACCTCTGTGAAGAATACACTGTAGACTTAGTTACCACTATGATCTTGTTTACAAGGCTCCATCTTTTAGTTTGTTTGCATGCTTTGCCATAAACTTTTGTGAAGATCTGATTCAAGCAGTTTTGTAGCTCAACCATCTAAACATTTGCCCAACCAAACTCCTTCACTTTTGTGTTTGAAATGCCAAAGATCATTCATTGTTCTAGCCAATGGACAGCATCATGGGGAAAAAAAAGAGCCTGCTGGATTTTTAAGTCTAGTTATTGTACAAATCAAATATTGTATAGTCTTATTTTCTCAATTTACAAACAAAACAAGATGAATGACTGATTTTGCAGAGTTTTGAGCTGACCAGTTTTTGTTGATTCTGAAAATATCAGGCTGTTTTTTTTACTCAGCATATTTTTACACTATTGTAAATGCTGAGAACATTAAGGGTTAACAAGCTCCACAGTATATAACTGACAGTGGTAATATTCTCAACAGTCCAATGCAGGGGGGAAGTTGCTTGTTGTTATAAAAGCAAAGAGTTTCTGAATCCTGAGTAAAATAAACCAGGACTTTGTTTCTTGAAGTAATTATTCTCTGGAGAGAGAATTGGAAAGATGGAGGCAATTATGAAATGACCTTCCATCACTGAATTGTTCAGAACTTCTGGATCAGTGGCTGATATTTTCATAACTCCACTTAAGTGCAGTTTTTTTTGTGGTATCCTTGCTACCACCAGAGAAAAGAGGCCAAATTCTACTCTCACTTAGTGCCTGAGCCAGACCCCACTGAAGTTAATGGGAATCTTCCCAGTTGGATCAGGCTCTAACTGAAACATTTATGGCTCTCTACTGAAATGTTGCATTGGGGATTGATTGTATGGGAGTAAAGGGGAAGAGTTTGCAGGGAGTCTGAAGTTACAGTACACCTTATCTAGAGTCCAGTTGTGTCTGGTCCCTGAGTGGGTCAGGTTAGATGAGCACAGGAGCAGCTCTCTTCTAATGCCCTTTGGGGTGGAGTTGAGGGTTATGCACACTACAGTGAGAGTCCTGCACCTTCCCAAAAGAAATTGTATCCTGGGCACTCCCCCAATGCTGTGCAGAGCTCCAGGAAAGATTGTTCTTCCTGAAGCATACGCCCCTCCCCTAATTCCTACCGGGGAAAAGCTACTCAACATCGCCCTGATGCAGGTCATTGCATTCCTTACACAATCTATCCCACTGTGTTTACTGGAATAGCAATGAGGAAAAAAATGGGAGCCCCCTTCAGTAACCTTCATCTAACCCCTTTTAAGCAGTGAGTTTGAAGTCATTTTGTAGTCTGTTCCCCCCCCTCAAAACTGTCTTTAGAGTTGTCATCCAAAAAGCTTGTTTAACTTTTGTGTATGAAGTTGGCAATGAGTTACTATAAAGCAAATAAAACTGTCCTAGCAGCCTGAAAGTGGTGATATGGCAGATAGCATTCACGCCCTCATCTTTGTATTCCATTCCTTCAAGGATATCGGTAGGTAAACAGTGCTGAGACTCTAATAGAGAAATGATTTCTTAAGCCTCCTCATGTAACTGTGGGAAAGGTAATGCATTCCTTCTTACTTCTTTTCTGGTGTTTCACACTGATAATATTACCGTGGCATTATGTTATATAACCACTAGAGTCATGAACGTTCTGAGAACTCTGAGCCATCACTGAGAATGTTCTAGCCAAGATTTTCTAAAGTGGCTAACTGTTTTGGAGTATCTCTGTTTCTGGGTACCCAACATGAGACACCTTTAAGAAGACTGATGTTCAGAGGTTGGAGGCTCAGCACTTTCTGAAAATCAGGCCCAGTAGGATGCCTCACTTTGGTTTCCTAAAATCACTATTCCCTTTTGAAAATCTCTGTCCTTGTATATTTCTATGTACTAAAAGTGTTAACCTTATACACTCGTTTTCCATCATTTCATGTTTGTAATCTGATTATATTAGGACCAAGTACATTCACATGAAATATGTTTACCTGGATAGCATAAATATGTAAGGACTTATCTCCAGATCTACATACCAATAGAAAGGAGAGTTGATGTGTGATGAAAAATGCCATGCAAATTTTTTTCATAGCCTTCATGTTATGTGATGTGTTTAATAGTCTTGTGCCTTTGACAGATCTTAGAAAATTGTTTTCCCTTACAGAGGCCATCACCTTTCGGATGATGTAAGGGAGTCATTCTGTTCCTCTGTGTTGGTTTTTTTCGCTATATATTTACTTAACAACTTCATTTTCTGAATAGCTGTTGAAAGAACAGAAGTTTGTAAATTATACAACAGTAAACAGTGGATACGATCCATGGCTTTAAGCCCAGACACTGTCAATTTTTCCCCGCTTCCTGGCTGATTCATGACAATTATTGCGGATTACAGAAGTGTTAACATTTCTGGATTTAAATATTTTGTTTCTTTGTTTCTGTTAAGCATGCTCTAACTCCAACAATTGGCAACCTATTTTCAGGAAGAGTTGGAATTTAATTATGATACTTCTGGAGATGAACACCAGTGGTTTCAATCATTGAAAAATTAGAAAGTTTAAAAATAAAAAAGAAATCTCCATTTTAATGTTGTATCTTTGAACCAGTGCTCTTGCTATTTGTTCTCTTTTCGCATTAGGAATAAAAGTGTTTTCTGTTATAATAATAATCATTCTTTGCACTTCTGCCACCATCTATGCAAGTATCTCAAATTACTTCAACCACATTAATACTTAAGCCTCATAACACCTTTGTGAAGTAAATTCTCTCTCCATTCTTTCCCAGATGGGAAAACAGAGGCACAGAGATTGTTTCCTGCTTAATTACACATGAACTTTAGTAGAGACTGGGAATAAAATCCCTTGACTTCCATTCCTGAGATTAACCACAAGGCTATCTTTCCTCTTCCTCCTACCTGCTAGTCAAAAGCTTTTTAGCTTTGGAGGTGGAGAAAACCAGATGACAAGGTGGTGGCATTAGGCCTCAGGCTTTGTGGGAGCACAGGCTTGAGTGCTACTCTGTGCTCTTTTACAGGATGTAGTTTCACATGGTGTAATGCAAACCATACACAACATTTATGTCCAGCTCCATTGTCACTGTAATCCACACTTGCCCCATTCCTTTGGGGAGTGTAGCACTAGTGTGGCTGTTAGACTATTCTGATCCTTGCACATTGTATACTCAAGGACTAGGATTGTGCCTAGCTCTTATGCAAGGGAGTAGTGGTCCATGTATTCTCCCTCTCACCCCCCCTTGTGCACCCAAACAGGGTAGCTGAAGTGTGTGGCCATCAGAGGCATGTTTTCAAAGCATTTATACATTTAATAGTATCAGAGGGTAGCCGTGTTAGTCTGGATCTGTAAAAGCAGCAAAGAATCCTGTGGCACCTTATAGACTAACAGAGGTTTTGGAGCATGAGCTTACGTGGGTGAATACCCACTTCTTCAGATGCATGTAATGGAAATATCCAGGGGCAGGTATATATATGTGTGCTAGCAAGCAAGCTAGAGATAACGAGGTCAAGCTCATGCTCCAAAACCTCTGTTAGTCTATAAGGTGCCACAGGATTCTTTGCTGCTTTTACATTTAATAGTTAACTCATCCCTGTATCAAACGACACTGAACACAACTCACAAATACGGAAACATGTATCTTAGCTTCTGCCCATGTTTCTAAAAGATCTGGAATGAGCTCAAACTGTTTCCTTGATATAATATAAGTGGTATATGAAAGACAAAAGATGTTGAGGAATAAAAGCATTTACTTCCAATTCTCTCCAATAGATCAAACCTGAAGTAATCAATACATGCATTCTTAAATAGTCATTTATGAGAATTAGTGGTGTTGCTTTCTGTTTAGGTAAACACTTTATACATCTAACATGAAGGATTTATCAGCTTTCCATTTTGTTTGTATACATATAATTTTAAAACTCCTTTAATGAGCTTGTTATTATAGAATCTTTTTAATTGTATCCTTTGTATACATATACTGAGCTTGTCCTTCATTGTATAATGATGTTAAATCCATTCATCATTTGCCTGACAAATATTTTCCCTTTCCTGAGGCAAAGTTGGGAAATTTACTTGCACTAACTGACATAACTAAATGTAATGTCTCTCTGCCAAAGATTTCTGATTCACTAAACACATACTTCAACTCTAGCATTTATTATAATTATATAATGATCCTTTCTAACAAACAATTGAAAGTGAAAAGAAGAGCATTAGAAACAGGTAAAGTAGGAAATGATCATCTTAACATGCATGGAAGTTCCACCTGTGTTAACTGTGACAAAAACATTATGTCATTTAAAGATGTATATTCTATTCTATTCTATTCCATTTCAGTGGAATTAGGGTGACCAGATGTCCCAATTTTATAGGGACAGTCCTGATTTTTGGGTCTTTTTCTTATATAGGCTCCTATTCACCCCCACTCCTTGTCCCAGTTTTTCACACTTGCTGTCTGGTCATCCTAAGTGGAATAGAATATGGCTTAGATTTGTAATTATTGTCTTTATACGCCATAATACATTTATATTTGATATAAACTTTTTGCCATCAGCTAAGCTTCACTTTTATTTTATTAATTCATCAAAGCACTTATACATGTGCTGAACTTGAAACCTGTGCCCATGTTCATCCCCATTTAGCAAAACACTTACGCATATGTTTAACTTTAACCACCTGCTTAAATCCCATTGACTTCATTGGGACTTCAGCACATGCTTCGCTGAATCTATTTCCAGGGGTAGTCAATAGGTGTACTGTGGGCCAAATCTGGACCACCAGATGCTTTTGAATGGACCCCAAAATCTTTTTATTTACTTCTTATCATCATTATTGTTATTTTTTCATTATTTTCTCTGGAGTCTGGACCTTGACTATACCTTGACCAAGAAATTTGGACCTTGAGAAAAAATAATTAACAACCAGTCTATTTTATCCCACATTTATAGCTAGAGAAATTGTTCTCTCTCAGATATTGTTGATGGACCTGATTCTGCACTGAAGCCAATGGGAGTTGTGTATCTGTGCCTGAGTGCACAAATTGGCCCTATATGTTTCATTTTAGACTCCTAATAAGCAAGCGTGGGACATTTTTCAAGCACATAAGCCTTGTCTCGGGGATGCCTTCTACCTGGAAAGCTGTTATTCAAGAATTTTTAATGCTGCTCCAATGAAATCATGAAATCATTGCCACAGATGCATCCTGTCCCTAATACTGAAATAGATGCTGCATTGGCCTGAGTGTGCCAGCTCTGAGATGCTAAATGTCTCACAAATTGTTCATTATAAGATAACTCCTGGCCCTACACCTCCTCCATACAGCAATGCTACATGATAGAGGCTTAATCCTACAAACCTTCATTCACAGGAGTAAAATATTCCTTCCTATTGTAAACTATCAAACAAAACCAATGGGACTACTCCTGTGAGCAAAATGAGCACTTGATTCTGATTGTGGTTCCTGGGCATTACAGTAACACAAATAATAATAAACTAAGAACTAATTGCATTAAGTGTTTATGGGGAATGGTGACAGGGGAGGAAGGATGGCACTGTGGTTAAGGCATAGCAGTAGCAGCAAATTGATGTGTTCCAGGTTAAGAACATCCTGTATGACTTTGAGGAAGTCACATAAGCTGTCTGTGCCTTGATTTACTCACTTATGAAATGCAGATAATGTATATCTACTTTGCTGACGAGTTATGTAATCCATTAAATTCACATTATAAACTGATATTTTTCTAATTAAGGAGTACTGTAAGCAATACTAGTCACCTGAAATAATTGCCTAATAAGAATATTCTTCTCCATCAGTTCTGAAGGGAAAAATATTTCTCATAGTAATTACCATGACAGATGCTGATGACTTGACTTCACAATCCGTTGATGAGATCATATATTTATTATCTTCATTTTCATTTACTTATTGTTTTGTAAACAGATTATAGATGTCAGCACATAGCAAAAACGAATGGCTTTTGGTATATTGTCAAACTTACACCTAAACTTTGCAGGTCTAAAAGAATCCAAGCTTCGTTTAAAACATACTTGGTCTTGTATTTATTTCATGATAAGGAGATAGTATAATGCAGTTTAAATCATTTTTAGAATTCCTTTTAGTTAATCAGTTTTTTTTCTGGATGCTTAGAGATGAGTGTTTCAGGGGAATTGCTTTTTGTACCCTCTATTATGAAAGTCAGCAGAAAAATATTGTTCTTGGCTACTGTCCTGATTAACCCAGACATTTTAATGTGTGTTATGATAGGTCATTTGATGGATAGTCACCTGTTCCCTGTGATCAGCTAAAACTTGGCCACTTGGGTTCAACTTTAGTTGCTAGATGCCATAATTTCCCATCTTTTGCTTGATTAATGTTTCCTTTTGTGATCTACAGGGGAAGTGTCTGGAGGTTTCCTTCTCTATACAGCAACTAGCCTGGATTAGTGGGGAGGTTTTTTTTTGTTTTTTTTTTAAATGGAGGGAAACTTATTGTGAAACACATAACATGTGCATTCAGTGTAAGTCACTAAACCACTTCTTGATTTGACAGGAAACAAGAATTACACAGTTAATTTGTTCAGAATGATCATAAGATGTGCCCTCAGCTTTTTCTATAAATTAAAATGAAAACCTCCCTGGTTTAATTTCCACTTGTCTCAGTGAGTTTCTGGTTTTCTTTTACAAATAAATGTATCTTCTGGGGCACAAACAGTGGTCATTATTATAAGGTCAGCATTTGCCAACAGTGGAATCCAAGATTTTGTAGTTTTCTATGGGGCTTTTGGTTCATTCTGTGGAATTTAATTGAGAATTTTGTACTGTGGTCAAAAAACCTATAGAGAGGATATTGTACTCTACTAAATTCTCTAGGGCGTAAGAGTAATTTCTCTACAACTCTCTTACCTTTTTCTATATCCTCTTCCTGATTTCATCCCTATTAAATCCCACAGGACTTTCAATTTTTTAATGGATAACATTAATGCGCTCTGCCAGATATGATGACAGCCAAATACTTGGCATAAGATAAATTCCTTTGTGGTAAAATAGCTAATAAATACTGTTACACATAAAGGCCCTGATCTTGAATTGCAAACCACTAGCTTAGACCCATGCCCTTATGCCCTGACATCAGTGGGGCTTCACATGGATGCAGGGGTCTGAGCTAGTTTGTATTGTTAAAGAATCGCTTCCAGTATGTAATTACATACTTCTCCATCCTTCTGATTACATTAACGGCACAATTAGAATTTACTTCCTTTCTCTTTTGCTGAGTATTTTTTCCCTAATACTTGGAGATCCTGATCCTCCTCCTGCTAAAGTCGATGGCAAAACTTCTCGTTGATTTTAATAGGAAGAGTATGTTTGTCTGTCTCTATTGCTTTATATACAAAGAGCCCATCCAGGGCTCTGGGTGCTATTAAAAAGGTTAAAACATAATTCAGTAGACCAAAGGACCACAAATGAATATTCCAAGCCCCTCATATCAGTCTATTTCCAGAGGAGGAAAAGGACAAGAAAACAGATGTTCTACTTGATAACCCAACTGCCCAATCTCTCTAGTTATTTGTATATATAGATAGAGGCCTAATATTCAAATGTGCATGCCTGAAGTCAAGCACTAACATAAGTGGCCTGAGTTTCAGAGGTGCTGATTAGTCACAACTCCCATTAAAGTCAACATATAAGCACCTCTGTAAATAAGGCTGCTTTTAATTAGGTGCCCGGGTCAAAGCCCATTACAAAGACTTCCAGTGGGCTTTGGATTTAGGTGCCTAAGAGCCAGTTTCTGATTCCCTTACTCTCATTCACTAGTAATGAAACACAAAATAATGCTATGTATGGATTGAGGCATCCAAGTTTAAAAATTTTAGACATAGGTATTGAGTCCAAGTTTGAGATGGAATTAAAGCTAAGAGATGAATGCATTGAATCATTAAAATAAATAAAGCCTTGTAACAGGAGAGTTGTAACAAGAACAAAGAGTCCATAAAAAGTGACAAGGTGGAACATTGATGAGATAAGGAATGAATCCTCCTGTGTAGTTATTGCTGTGAGATTATTTGATGACTGAAAGGATGACCTCTTTTTACAAGGTGTGGCAAGAAAGTATGAAACTAAACCCTAATCCACTGTTACAGTGAGAATAATTTCCACCTGAAAGTGGCAGAATCATCCTTTTGTTGCTAAATAGGTTATGTTGGTGTCTGTCTTACATTTGTAAATTCTTTTTAATTTGTTCATAAATCTATAGGTCTGCCATAAACACTGGGGTTCACTGTGCAAGGTCTTTACAGTAGTTTTAGAAAAGCTGCTAGTGTCTTGTGCCTTTCTAAGGGCCTACATTTTTATTCCTATGTGCATTGCAGAGCCAATGCAAGGAACTGGATTTTATTTTGCCTCATGCACCATTTGTGGATATATTAATTAAATTCTGATTGCACAAAGCTTCAGCATGGTTTTCAGATGCCAGGTTAAGTTTTCAGTGCTGGAGGTAAGAGCACTAATTCTTTAATTTGACAAATGAGCAAATCTGATGTGGTATATTCCAGAGAGAGAATACATATGGAGTCCACTGTCACAGAGTCTCTTGGATGAGCATAACTGCACTTTAATGCCCTGATCTTGCAAAGTCGTGAATGCCTTCAGCTCCCATGACTCCTACCTCACTGGATAAGGCTTCAATCCTCAGTCACTGCTCACTGGTTGAAAGCGATAGGCCTTGCAGGTGCGACTCAGGATCAGATGCTTGGTGACATGGCAGTTGGGAGGGACAAAGCAATCAGTTCATTGTGTAAGGTGCGTCAGTTGGTCCAAGGAGAGGCAGTTCTGAGAAACAATTGTGATTTTATTGGCAATGACAAACAGTTGTTTAGGAGCCAGGATAAGTGGAATCCAGTGATTCATCTGACTTGTATAAAGCTGTCTGCTCATTTGGTTATATTTTCTATGTCCCACAATCACCTACAAAATGAGGTGTGTTGCAAAGCACAGAGGAGAGCTCTGTCCCAAAGTCATTGAGTTATCTTTTGCCCTTTACTGTGAGATCCTGTGACAGATCATGTTACCGTGAGTCATTGTTCCTGTAAGGGAAAAAATGGCTCATAACTCGCAGAGACTTGCAGTGAGACACCTAAGTGGCATTGTATTATCTATGGATAACAATGCCATTAATGCATGCCACCACTAAGGCATCATCAAGTAGAAATATAATTCTGGATTTAGGGCATTGTGTCTGAGTGGTATGTTTATCTTTTGTGTCAGATCAGGTTTATATCTCAGTACCGTCAAGAAGGGTCTCAGTTTATTGTGTTTGTATTAAAAGGTTCGGGTTTCAGCCTACTTCACAAGCATAATCATGAAACTAGGAGAGTGGGAAACGAAGGAATGTTCCCTGGAAATGAATTAGGTTCTGAGATCACACAAAAGTCATAGCTTTTCTTTCTGTGAGATCCAGGGGGCATTACAGTTACCCTCTTTTTCTTTATGGTTAGATGGCATGGAGTCCTGAAACTTTTATCTGTTATAACATGGGGTCATACTGTGTAAAAGATCGAGAACCAGTGTCATAGATTATGAGCTTTCTGGGGCAGGGCCTAACTTTTTTCTTGTTTTCTTCTATGTTAGGAGTGCATGTGTCATACTTCCTTCTTCTTTCCCCCATAGTAGGTGATCACTATGTAGTGAGTTGTTTAGGGGCTATTTTATTATGATTTATTACATAAATTGGGACTTTTTTGGGCTACATTGGTTGATCATATTTTTTGGTAACATATCCATACTCATCTACAATTCCTTCTCTTTAGGAGGTCTTCTTTCTATAGTAAAGGAACTGTGAATTGGAAGCTATGACACTCAAGTGGCCACTGAAGTGGAGCTATGCTGATTTTCACCAGCTGAGGATCTAGCTTAAAGTAAATTTTTGAGTCACATGAATGTGACTTGGGAAATTTTCTCATTTCTTAATATTTTCTAGCTAGTTAATGGACCTTCCTATGCCTGAGACTAGAATTGTTTCAATTTTATATCTTCTTTTTTGACATGTATCCAAAATGGGAAGTATATCTTGGGTCTTAATTTTAGAACACTTCATCACAGCACTTTCATTTTTCCCCCTAGCTCATCTGAAATTCAGGTCCAAATCTTTTATTATCTGGTGTTTACTTAAAGAGTGGACTTCCCAAAATGTATGCGGTCAAAAGAGATGCATCTGGCTTTTGCTGCACTTTTTTCATGTACCCCTGCTTAGTACCACAGTAACCTTCGTAATAAACCTTGATTAAGGCTTTATTATCCTTCATAATAGAGTATTTTTCTTTTAAAAGAAGTAAAAGCAAGAAAAAATGACATGCTTTTTTTTTATGGGTAATGCGATATTTTTCTAGCAGAAGCTTGGGGATTTTTGATAAAGCCCTCAGGCAATTGTTCTGGTGGATTTAGAGGTTTTCTTGGTCTCTTATATGGTTCTGCTATTGATGTATTGTCTACAATAACTTCCTTGTTCTGTAATTTTCCTTTGACTTGCCTTTGATACTAGCAGACTTGTCCATTCTTATCTGTTTGTATGGTTTTATGCAAATTTATCTCACATCCTTATACAAGTCCTTTCAAGTTTTAAAAGTTTCTTCCTCATGCCCTCTTGCATTACTTTTAATTCATGAATAATGATCTGGTAGCCAACCATATACTGGGCACAAAAGTCTTGTGCATAGTCACTTTTCTCTGTAAATCAGAAATACCCTGTCCCATCTCTGTTCTTACTTTATATTTATTTGTTAGTAGACTTTTCTATGGTGCTCACCATTGCAGAATCTGAACACCTCACATATGTTAATGCATTTGTCCTCCCAACATCTTTATAATGTAGTTAATATTATTATCCTCATTTTACAGACTGGGAACTGAGGCACCAGGAGATATAAAGTGACTTGCTCAAGTCACATGTGAATTCTGTGGCAGAATCAGGAATAGAACCCAACTTGCTTAAGCTCAATTCTGTGCTTTAACCACTAGACAAACCTTCCCCTTTCAGCAAAGCAATTGTTTGGTGGAATTATATTGCCAGTGGTATACATGGATTTAGACAGGTATTAACTTTGCACTGGCTTGTGCTGATGGGAGTGAAATCTTATTTACCTTGCATGTGCACCAGAATTCTTGAATCCCATTGGAAATCTAAAATCCCTCTGTGTCACTGAGCATAGCTTTATGGGAGCTTTCTGTGGCTCAAAGCCGCAGGGTAGTTAAAGATGGAGGCAATAGATCTATAACTATATGGAGCCTTTGAAGTTATCTCCTCACCCCTTAATGATGTGAGCTGCAGTAGTTCTTATGAACAAGCTCTACTTGTCTCTGCTTTCTGGTGAAGGAGAGTCATTCCCCCACAGCCCTCAGGAAGGCATCAAGCAGGTGCTGAGGAAAGGTACTGGTCTTTCATTGAAGGAAGTATCTTATTTTAAATTCTGTACAATGTTTTTACAAAGAGAGGCTTTCCTTTTATTCCCATACAGATTCTTCAAATGTAATTAAGTAATAAACTCTGAGGCTATCAAACCATGCACCATTTTGTTTACCATTGATTTGCTTTTGCAAATTCATATGACACAAAAGGCCACGGTAAAAGTCCTAGCTTCTTGTTTGCACAATTACCAAGTAAACTATGGATACAATAAGGGAATAGTTCATTAGGGTATGCCTTCAGGTTACTTTACTGAATGTTTGTGTTAATTTCAATTCTACAAAATCTATACACTCATACAAATAAGGATGAAAACTGTGGATAAAATTAGTTTGTTTTAATATAAAAATATCATTAATTTCATCATCTGATTCTATTAGTAGTAGGACATGGGGAAGATAATTTAATTAACAGTGTAAAATATACATAATGTAGATACCTGTTATATATTAAAACAATGTTTCTTTCTATGTATATTTCAGAGAAGTATACTTGTCATGTTTTGTTACAGTGTTTTTTGTTGGATGGTTTTGTAAACGTGATTCTGGCTAGATTATTATGTTGATGTCAAATGAAAAGCTATAGGCAATCCAAATCGGCTATCAACACCACTAATGCTTAAATTCCCATTAAAAGAAAAGAGATGCACTATTCATTCAACAATTTTTGGTGTGCAATGGAAGGCAGCCTGCTTGTATGTTGGATACATTCCACACACTTTACTGCTATACATAAATACACTCTATCAAGCGTCAAAGAACTTTAATTCTGGGGAAAACTATAATTATATCAGATTTAAAATTTAAACCCACTCACCTTTTATCTGTTTTCATGGATTCATTTCCCCTTTTGCTAATTATCAAAGGTATTTGATTGCACATTGGAGCTGATTCTGTAATAGTTCTCAGTTCTAAAGCTTCCTTCAAGCATTACTCATCATTAGTGTAGTCCTATTAAAATAAATGGACTGGATTCTCCTTTCACTTACAGAGAAGTAAACCTGGGGTAATGCCACTGAAGTCAATGGTGTTGTTATGGGCTTAATGCAGAAACCATGTGGTGAAGCCCTGTGGCCTGTGTTATTCAGATGTTCAGATTAAATTATTATAGAAGTCCCTCAGGCCTTAAAATCTATAACCCTGTGAGTTTCAATGTTGTAATATAGGTGTAAGTGAGATGAGATTGAGGTCCAGTGAGTCTAATTCTGATCTCAGTTATGATGGAGTAAATCTGGAATAATTTCACTTAAAATAAAGGAGCCACTGTGAATTTATTCAAGTTTAATTGAGAGCAGAAGTTGGCCCAGTGGGGTTGCTTATTTCAGAAACAGCAACTTGTATACTTAAGGGTTGCAGGATTGGTCCTAACATTATGCTTTTTCAGAGCCCAACCTTTCTTCCTACCTGATCTTGCAGTGAAGTCATAATGTTAGGGTCTCCTGTCAGTAGTTACTCCTTTGCACATGTGGAACAACGCTACTTACATCAATGGCAACTCTCAAGATTTACAGAATGTAACTGAGAACAGAATCTAAAGGCTCACTCCTTCAGGTTGGTTAGAATACTCACTTCACATTGAATTCTATGGGAGTTGAGCTTGTGCTCAGCAGATCACCGAAGACATTTTACAAAACTGGGACAGAAGTCAATAGGAGATTTGGGTCTGAAAGAAATTCAGAATTGGTTCCAGAGGCAGAATTACAGAGAACTTTGGATTAGATGTGTTATCCCTGTAACATTATTGGTGACTCTTCTCCGAAGGACAGAAAAAAATTGGGATTGCATAAAAGTACATTTGGAAAGAATTGCCCATTTATTTATTTGTCACTCTTGAATGATGCAAAACCTATTTTATTGTGATATGATGAAATGTCTTTTCCACATGCATTCCTCTTGTGCTGTAGATGGATCTGTACCCACACACAGATCCCCAGATACTATCAACTGTCTCCTTTGCCATTGCCACCAATACTACTTTAAAAAATCATATGTTGCAGCTCTAGTGCATATCCCATGAACTTTCGAATGGCTTCTAGTTTTTCTTTTACTAGGAATAAAAGTTTGGCTAAGTTTCGAGTATGGAACAATCTAGTAGGGGTTGGATAAAAAGTGACAGAAGCCAAGACATTCAAAGTTAAGGTGTAGACACTGATCTTAACCTGCCCTTTTGTACCTATGTATTGCAGAATGTATGTAGCAGTGTATGATGTTTGTAGCGTGTTGTAGGAGGCAGCAGGAGTACCAGTCATGGAGCAGAACTCCGTTGTCCTAGGATTCAGAATGAAAAGGCGGGTCCTTGCCCCAAAGAATTTATAATCTAGGTCTGAGTTCTAAGATTGAATGTCCTTGGGTTGTGTCAGAGTTTGATTTGCACTCAAACGTAGTTGTTCTTTTTAAAATGAAAGTATCTATGTTCAGAGTTGCTAACTGAATAAAATAGTGGATGGATTGCATTAAACACCCGTCTCATGTAGCCTTTGTGAAATTAATTACAAAGACATTGAAATGCTCACCCTGATCTTATTTTTCAGCAAGCACATTTTCTTCAGTTATGTATTAAAATGTAAATATGTTAAAGAGCATTTTTGCCTTTAAGGACCAGCAAATAAGATTATATGGCGAACCCTAATACCCCCTTGCCAAATAAAATAAAACCAAACAAATAGAAAATAGATTCCAATATCCTAAATGGATTTTCCTTTTTAATTATTTTGTTCAATTACTATTTTCTTTCTTGTAATGTTATGCAGTGATCGTTTTCTTTCTGAGGGCAAAGATTGGTGTAAGGTATTAGTATGGAAATTTCCACTCTTTTTTGGCTATGAAAATTCTTCCTGTTAGGAAGAATGGGTTGGTGAGTGCAAGTGGCCATACCTTCCAGCAATACTTTCTAAATTTTTCCATACCATGTCATCATCCTACAACAGAAAGTAGTTTTAGGACCCCCTATCATAAGTTTTGAAGCTCCATACAGCTATACCGACAGAGGTGATTCATGACCCCTGAAACATGTTCACAACCCCCTTTGGAGGTCATGACTCCCAGGTTTAGAATTAATGTACAATTGGTGCCTACACATGGTCATCAAATATCTACCGGAAAGTAGAACTGCATGAGGAATTGAGCAATTGTCTTGTCTTCAGCTAGTCTGACTTTTCCAGGTTGGGTGTTTCCACTAAAGCTAGTCTTACCGGATTGATTTCAAAGTGGCATTCAGATGTTCAGGACTGATAAAAAAAGCTGTTTAACAGGGTTCATAGTGTTTTATTCAGTGCTTGAATTAAAAAACAACAACAATCCAACCTATGTTAAACTTGTTAAGTTACAAGAAGAAAAAAGGAAAAAGCTCTTCAGTTATCTATACTAACACTATTGTTTTCATTTTTTATTATCTTGCTTGTTACATGCCAATGCGAAACAACTGTAGATAGTCAATAAGGATTTTAATTGCAAAGATTTCCTGTGACGTGAGTGTTAATGAATGTCAAAGCAATAACACAAAAGGCATTACTTGTTTAATGATTGATAGAACAAGAAAAGCACGAGGTCTTTTGCAGGATAAATGACTACTGTTCTGTGTTCCTTTACATTAGCAGTATCAACACTTAGATCACATGGCAGGAGATAATGGTTCTAGAGATAAAGTGCAGAATCACAATCTGTTATACAATAACAGGCACGGTAATGATAATTAATGTGAGTTTCTTTGGACATTCTCATACTTGTCAATGCTGGGCCATGGGGACAAATACTTTGCTATTGACTTAAATGGGGGCAGGATAGGGTCCTTTGTTTGCCCTACTCTTTTATCCTTTGGCGTTAGCTCTGCTACACAGATATTGGACATGAAAGCTTTTACTAGACAGTTATTCCAACTGGGCACATGCATTCAAATTTTGCACATAGCAATGGTAATATCCCTCAATGGCTCAGAACAGTATTAAGCAATTTTATACATACAATGTAATGGTTACACTTTAAAATAAAATTTAGAAACACTTTGGGCTTGAGCCAGAAATGACCAATGCTAAAACTCCAATGGAAGTGCTCAGCATTTTTCCTTTTATGAATAATTATTAAACATTTAATAGCAATGGCAATAGAAGGGACAGATTCTGGCCAGTTGTCCTGTTGGTGCACATGTGGGAGGGTGCTAACATGCATGGCAAGCCAAAGTCCACTTTCCACTCCCAAGTTTCAAAATACAGCACTAGTCACTAGCTGTTTTCTCCATTTTGAAAATTGTGTTGGTTTACAGCAGTCTGTGCTGGGCTCTTTGGGACAGGGACTGTCTTTTTGTTCTGTGTTTATATAGTTCTGAGCACAGGGTCAGGGCTGGCTTTATGAATTGCTGGGCCCGATTCGAATACGTGGTGGTGTCTGGGGCTTCGATGGCACTTCAGCAGCGGGGGGTCCACTCCAGGTCTTCCGTGGCACCGAAGGACCCCCCACCACCGAAATGTTGCCGAAGACCCGGAGCAGACCCTCCACCCCTGGCCGCCAAAATGCTGTCGAAGACCTGAACCCCCTCTGTGGGTGCCGGGTGAGTAAAAAAATATTTAAAAAATTAAAAAGGCGCCTAAGGCGTGGGGCCCTCTTAGGCATGGGCATGGGGCCCTCTTAGGCACAGGGCCTGATTCCCTGGAATCGGCCTAAAGCCGGCCCTGCACAGGGTCCTGGCCCATGAGTTGGCTTCTAGGTGATATGGTAATACAAATAATAACAATAGTAATGTGAACTGCTGCTTTGTAGCTGCGCTAGAAGACTTATGGATGGGCTTTTCCTTTAAAATCATATTTTATGTTAAAACTTTCTCCAAAGATTTTCTTTTTGAACTAGAGCTTCTCAGGCTTTGGTTTAGTCCACAGGTTAAATATTTGAAGGGTTTTTTTTAACAAAAACCACATAGCTGTTATTGAGTTCCCTGAACATGACACTGGGATAACTGAAAGTGGCTGTGTTTTGGAATGTCATATTTGGTATGTACAGTGCATAGTGCTGTAGGAGGAGTACAGCATTTGTCTGCTTTTAAGAAATTAAGTTTTGAAATAGTCAACCTATGGGCAAATTAATATTGCCTATTAAGCACATCCGTTATGTATCTGCTTATGGCTCCATGGCATGTAAATTACAAACAGTTAGAGTCCCTGAGATATTGAGAGAGTGGATGAAAGTAGCTTTAAATGAGCCTACGTTACACATCTCTCAGTTTGGTCCTATGAGTTTGAGTCTACAGGGGGTAAAGCTGCCATTGATTTCAATGCAGCCAGAATTTCTCCCAGGAGTCTGAGTTAGTGTAAGGGCTTGTCTACATCAGAAAGTTGCAGCGCTGGTGAGGGAGTTACAGCGCTGCAACTTTGAAGGTGTACACATCTGCAGGGCATCACCAGCGCTGCAACTCCCTGTTTGCAGCGCTGGCCGTACTCCCGTTTTGTCTCGGGTGTAGAGGATCCAGCGCTGGTGATCCAGCGCTGGTAATCCAATGTAGACACTTACCAGCGCTTTTCTTGACCTCTGTGGAAGGAGGAAGCCTCTGGTAATCAAGCTGGTCTCCTTTCCCGGTTTGCTCTCTCGTTCCCGGAACCCCGAGCAAGCAGGTCTCCTTCCCTGCGGTTTGCTGGGTGGCTCCGGGAACGCGAGAGCAAACCGCGGCGAAGCTGGTCGCCTTTCCCGGTTTGCTCTCGTGTTCCCGGAACCCCCCTTGAAGCCGCCCAACAGCGCTGCAGTGTGGCCACATCTAACACCACTTGCAGCGCTGGTTGCTGTAAGTGTGGCCACTCTGCAGCGCTGGCCCTATACAGCTGTACTAATACAGCTGTAACAACCAGCGCTGCAAAATTTTAGATGTAGACATGGCCTAACTTGCACTTTCTTCAAGTCCTGAGCATGTGTATAAGCTATAACAACTTAGATTCCCTCTAGATTTTCTTACACTTGCATAACTCAGCCCCAATCAGTACTAGGTAGGGAGGAGAATGGGCTGCCACTACATGGCAGCAGGAATGGTATCAAGGGAAACTAGTGTGTTTGGGTACCAGAAGCGGACAGGAGGAGCAGGAAGCAGAGGAAGCCTTAGGCTTAGAGCAGGGGTGGGCAACCTGTGGCACATGTGCCAAAGGCAGCACGCAAGCTGATTTTCAGTGGCATTCACACTGCCTGGGTCCTGGCCACCGATCTGGGGGGGAGGGTGGGCTCTACATTTTAATTTAATTTTAAATGATGCTTCTTAAACATTTAAAAAAACCTTATTTACTTTACATACAACAATAGTTTAGTTATACATTATAGACTTATAGAAAGAGGCCTTCTAAAAACGTTAACATTTATTTCCGGCACGCGAAACCTTAAATTAAAGCGAATAAATGAAGACTCGACACACCACTTCTGAAAGGTTGCCGACCCCTGGCTTAGAGCATTGGGAAGAGGCTGGGCAGATTTCTGCCCAGTTGGGTGAACTGAAACCATTTTAAAAAATCCAATTTCAATGGAACTGTCAAACTGGAACAGTGCTGGTAAACTGGCTCATCAGGTCAAATTAGTTTTGCAGTTATTTCACTCACATTTGAAAAAAGACAGATATTTATCTTGGATTTATATAAGGTCCGTTAAAGTCAACTGATTTTGCTATGTGTTATTTATTCGATCAATTTACTAATCATTCTAACTAACGTACTTTCATGGCCATTTTCTTTTATGGTGTTGCATCTACACACAATGCACAAATATCTAAAATCAAATTTTAACCTTAGATGTGTGTGTTTCAACAAAAATCTGAAAAATTTCAAAGAAAATGAATTTTTTTGCAAAAGCTTGTGTCTATTTGGAAAGTTGTTTTCCATCAAAAATATTTTGATGGAAAAATTTGACCATATCTATTAGAAAATATAGCAGGAGATACCCCAGCAGAATATGGGGGCAAATGCAGACATCTCTAGCTAAACTGGATCCAGTATGAGATTTGCTTTGAATTTCAGCTTTCCCCAAATCTTTAATGTTGAAAGTGAACCCAGTGAATTTTGACACTCATTCCACAAACTTAATAGCGTGGGCTAGTTTTATTTCTTTATTTCATTCTTTTTTAATCAAAATGCTCATGAAACATTTAAACTACACTTGTCTGGTAAAGAGAAACTAAAATTAAGATCTCTTGCTCTGGTAGCTGTCACTTCTAATTTAAAGACCTGGTCCCAAATTTATGAAAGCACTTAAGCATGTGCTTAACATTTAGTAAGTGCTTAAATCCCATTGACTTTATTGATATTTAAGCAGTATTTAAGTGCTGTTGTGTATAGGGATGTTTTCCTTAGTCAAGACCCTAATCCTAAAAGGTATTGGGCACAGGAAAATTCAGCTGACTTGTGGAAGTCAGTGGGAATTGCAGTTGCACAACATCTCAGAAAAATCCCAGATTATCCAAAGACTCACTTTTACCTAATTCAATCTTCATATTAGCATTGTGCAAGGAAGAAATTCTAGAAGACATGGATTAGACTAGGAAAGCAGGATTACCAAGAAAAATTTGTACAAGGTACCTGCTGAAGCAATAACAGCAATTCTTGTTATGAGAGCATGTTAATGTGTTAATGAAATGCACAAAGCAAAGAGGTTCATCCATATAAATGGGTAATTTAAATAATGAGGAAGGAGGAAGGATGTGGTTCAGTGTCAGTACTGATTAATTAGGACATAAAATAACCTTCCTAACTGCATTGGTTGCTTCCACTGTAACTTACTCTATTAGTGGGCAATAGAGTTAATGCAACTGACAGTATAATTACAGGTTAGTTAACTGGACCCATTATGACATTTTGTTAATTTCAGGGGTTGTTACTTGCTATTCACATATATTTTTCTATTGTAAAAAAAAGACAGTAAAGCTCTGATAAAAGTTATTTCTTAATCCTGCCATTTCGCCACTTGTCAGTCATGCTTTTTATGCTTCCTACATTGTGGAAATCAACCACATTGATGCTAAAAGCACTGAACAATTCCAATGTCTGTTGTTTAATGTTACAGTTGATGTAATGGGGAAGCATTGTGCTGTTATGAGTAAGCATATTTTGGCCACAGAGTGAAATAATGAACAGATGTTAACAATAATTGTAATGTTCTAGGTATTTTGTAAGAAAGTTTTATCACGTTTATTTATTAACTCTTTCAACGTCACACACCCAAAAGAATATAGTCCTGGCTTTGTGATTTAATGGGGCAGCAGTATACTGGCAGACAAAATACACCTAAATAGCTATCCAACTAATCATTTACAGTTTACACTTACAGCAGTACAACTAATAGCTGCCAGAGTGTGTTTCTTGGCTCACAACATTACATGAGGTTAGCAACAGAAAGAACACGAATGCAAAATTAGAAATCTGAATGATCATAAATTATAACCGAAACTTCATATTAGCACAAAGTCTCAAATATGAGACCAGATCCTCAACTGGTGTAAATTGGCATAGCTCCATTGAAGCACTTATATATGCCATTTAAGATTTTGGTAGTATTTTTTATTTATTTTTTTTCATATAGAAAAAGTGAAAAAAGATACCGTTCTTTTATACAGTATGATCTCTATGTAAATATAAGCAGCTGAAAACAGAGTGTTCTGTTGGGAAGTGTTGGACAAGCTTGACTATAAGTGCCAGTTCCACCTATATTCTTATGTAAACATTGAATTGCCTTGTGATTAGGGCACAGGACTGGCATTCAGGAGACCTTGGCTCTAGTGCTGCCACTGATCTCATGTGTGACCTTGAGCATGTGAAAACCTAACAGGACCTCAGTCTCTTCACCTATAATGGGGATAATACTTAAAGGGCTCATTCGAGACTAAATCGTTGAATATTTAAAGAGCATTTTGAGACCTTGGATAGAAGGTGCTATAGAAATACAATAAATTATCATTAAGAAAAGCAACAAAGTTTTATTCTTCAAAATAATGAGCCATAATCCATATTTCTATTTCAATGACATTACATTTTTAGTATTAAGTCGCTTCTGTTGTATGATATAGAAAGTCACTTTGAATTAAAATATAAAATGAGGCCATCCATCATGTTAACAATTTAATTACCTCGGTATATATTTTTCAGCATAAAAACCTATTTGTTGTATATCTTATTACAGATTCATTGCCTCAGGACAGCAGGGGCTGTCAGTAGGGCAGGCCTTGTGGTTAGAAATGCCAAGATGTGGAGTAGATAAGACATGTAGTCCTTGTGCCTTCTGTTGGGGCCTACTCCATTTCTATGTTTGCTTGAGGCCTTACCTGTTAGATTCCCTGTAATCTTTGTTGCAACAGTGAAATGGTGACTTGTAAAAGCAATGAAGCGTGACAGGGATATTGAAAGGGTCGAATGAAGTAGAAATGTGATATTTTCTATCTTCTGTGGGCCCAGGAAATAGTACTCCTGCTTCTGAGTTGGGATTTGGCATTCACTATCACATTCATTAGAAGAAAGTTGTGGGATTTATTGTGTAGTGCTTACGGAAAAGACAAAGTAAACAATGCATGAGATTTACCCAATTGTTTAACCATCTGGTTTTTCAGTGACTGAAGACTAAGCCTTGATGAAACTGGGAGATTATAACTGGGGTGGTGGTTGGGGAGGAGGAGAAAATTTAGTTTATTTATCAAAGTTTTGCTAGTAAAATTCACAAAATATCCATGTGTCCTTCAGAGACTGAGACAAATTTCATGGTTGGGCTTTATTTTTTTAAGGGGCTGGATAGTTTTACGGCCAATAAAATGTGTAGCGGTAAAAGCTACAGTAACAATCAACAGTTTGGGTGAAGAGGAATTCCCCTCACTATGTCTGCATATAGCAGTGCCCAGTCTTGCTCTGAATTATCAAGTGTGGGCTACAGCTAGGTGCAGGATTCTAGGCTTAATTAAATATATGTACATACAGCATTCAGGGCCATATTTTTCTGAAGAGCGCAACTCCCATTTAGGTAACCAAATGATGTTATCAGATTTTCCACACTCAGCAGCTATTACTGTGCTCATACTAACATTGCACTCATCAGTGGGAGCTATTCGGTGCTGAGCACTTTTGAAAATCTGTCTGCTTCCTTTAGGGGCCTGAATGAGAGCAGAGTTCATTTTAAATTCCATCCACTTATGTAGGTGCCTAAAATTGGGGGCTGTTGTGGGATGTGTGTGCTCTAGAATAAAATACTTCAGTGAGCTCTTTGGAAAATCAAGTTTGCAATGTAATGAGTAAAAATAGTTAAGAAATAGTTAAGTACAAAAAAAAACTTAAAAAAAAGTAATTGTTTTACTCTTTTGCTTTTTTTGGTAAGGGATTCTGTATAGTACACTGCTTTGGTACAACAATAATAGTGATACCTGCTCCGGGATAGCACTTTCAATGCATAGGCTTCATGGGCTCTTACAAAGGACGCCCATATCATTACCCCCATTTTACAGATGGTGAAACTGAGGCACAGATAGATGAGAAGTGCCTGAGAAGTGCCTCACCTAAGGTCACCTAACAGGTCAGTGTCAGAGCAGGAAATAGAACTCTGAGTCCTAGTATAGTGCTCTATCCACTAGGCCACACTGCTTAACAGTCCAGCCTTATCAACCAATTTCATATATAGTACTTAAAACAATCAAACAAAAATTGCTATACTGCTATAGTTTGTTTGCTATACTACCACATCTTTATCTTGCTATTACAAAAAGAAAAATAATATGAAGATCCCAAAAAGAGAGAGAGGAAAATAAATATTCACTTTAGGGGAAGCAAGTATTATCAGGAGTATAATATTTGAAAAAGGACACAATAAGCTTAATCACTGTTACTCTCTACAGTGAAAAAATCAAGAGATAGACTAATGATGGCTGCCTATGAATCAAGTGCCTTACCTAAATTTGTCTTCATCAGGAGTTTTGCCTACTTGGGGATTGATCAAAGGCAACTGAAGTAAATGAAAAGATACTCATTGATCTCTATTGGCTTTGGATCAGTCCCAGAGAAAGTGCAGGATCAGGCCCTAAGATGACTATTTTATGTAGAGGAGTATGCGGTTCTTCACAATAGCATCTATACATTCCACAGATAAAGTCTTCCCTAAGTGTTGAGATTGATATACCGTAAGAAAAAAGAGAGAAAACAAATTGACTTTTGTTACAGTTTCCTATAGGAATGTGATGATACTCAACTCTAATTTGGTTTGTACACAATCCAAGTTTTCTGAGACTGTTCAGATATTGACCCCAGAAAATATACATTTGTCAAATAGACTCTTAACTATGACCTGAGTGTCATGATAGGCCATACAATGCTTAAAATCATCCTGTGTTAGTTTCAGACAGGGCCTTGGTTTTGAACATGTGGGGCCAGAATGATGAAAAAAACCAGAAGCATTGTATGGGAGTTTCTCTAAGTGAGTCAGAGTAGCTCTGCTGAAGTTGACTGTAAACTCTTAAATGCCAGTGTATCTCATGGGAATGGTAAGGCTAGCTTCTTTACATTAGCAATCAACTATGAGAAAAGCTGTTTAGACCAAGCATCCAGAAGCTTATAAAACGACCATGAAAAGGGTTAACAGACTACTGTTTATTCAGAAGTTTGATCCAGTCACAAAACTGTGAGCATCATTCAGAGACCTTTGGAGTAGTATGCCTTTCAGGAGAGTTTATAGAGTCTGAAGTCTCCCCAGGCTAGTGAGTTCCATATTGCTCTGGAGGAAATTATTGCAGTTGATAACAAGCCAATTTCTAATGCAGAGAGTCTGGGCTTTGGGTATCTAGTGGGTCTGTAAGATACCCCCACCCCCGAATATCATGATCCCAGTTGTATAGGAGTGAGTTTTCATATAAGCAATATTAGTGCCCAACAGACTGAGTACAGGAGTCCTTTGCTGTAAACATGTGAAACCAGGACAACAGCACCCCTTCTTCTCTCAGGCTTGAAGATGTCCAAAGACAGTAGTTTCATCTGCTATGCAAAGATTTTAACATAAGATAAACAGGTACCATTGTATCTGATGACTTTCTGGGAATGTTGGATAAATGGCAGATTGCCAGAGATATTGTTCATCTTTCTAGATACTTGCATGACCCTGGTCACCATAGTATCTGAGTGCCTCAGAATCATTAGTGCATAGAGCTGGCTGAAAATTTTTAGATGGAAAAGTTTTAAACCGAAAAATGCAGTTTTGTCATAATTTAATCTAAATATTTTGTGGGAATGTGAGGCAGGAAAGTAACACCCCCATTTCATAGGCGAGGCATTGAGGCACAAAATAGATTGTATGACTTGTTCAAAGTCTGTTATAGAGAAGATCTGTGGTAGAGCTGGGAAATGAATCCAGGTGTCCTAAATTCCAGCCCAGTAACCATTAGTCCAACCATCCTCTCTTTCACCTGGTTTTCCAAGGTAATGCCATGGACATAGTAAAAGCTGATTGCAAAGAATGCAAGTTGGGTGGTTTGCCCACACTCTGAAACTTTGTATGAATGATGCTAAAACAATCCTTCCTGGGAGTCAGGCTCACAGTCAGCCTAAAGCTAGCTGGCTATTTTAAGCAATCTTCCCACTTGCTTCCAAACTACACAGTCTGCAAGGAGAAACAGATCCCCCTGGTAACAGCCACAAATTGGAACTCCATATAGTGTATGCACATGAACTGCTAGAGAGCAAACAGTTTCCAAACATTTTCAGTTTGGAGAAGATGAAAGATGGAAAACTGACTCTGGCACATGGGAGTCTACATGACACATTGATTCATATTTTTGAGATTTTTTGAATGGGTAGGTCATGAGATAAGCTCCTGAGCTACTTGGCTATCTGTTTTGGTACAGGCTGTCAGAACTCTGACAGTCCATATCAGTATGCAAATACTTCACTACAGCATCAGGGACAAGAAAAATAGACTGTTTTTGAAATGGCTTAATGAATGTGGACCCAATGCTAAGCTCACACAGACATGTCTCCTGTTGAAATCAGTCAAAGGGGCACCTGTGTAACTTGGAGTAAGAATTGGGCTTGTGGAATCATAAAAAGGATGCAGAGTAACTTGTCTCCTGGATCCTTACTTCAAGTTTTTCAGCTCTCTATTTCATCAAGACAATGCTAGAACTTCCACACTTCCACCCCTTGTAAACCTCTCCTCTTAGTTCCACCCAATGGCATTCACTTTTGGAGGCTCTCCAGCTGTGCTGAGGATGATGCAGTTATCTCACAGTGAGTTTGGGCTCCTACCAGAAAATTCAGAGAGGATTGTCTTTCTGAAATGCAATCTGCTCTCACTGGATTTAATGTACCAAGGTGATTCTTGATCACTCTCTACCAGGTTTATTCAGGTTGTCTGTCCAATGCATTATACTATGGGCTTAATGTCTGACATGCAGATAGACATCTGCAGGTGAGAGGCAGTGTCATCTACTGACCTAGACATGAGATCCAGAGTTCTATCCTTGGCTTTACTACTGACTCACCGGGTGACCTTGGGTAAGTCACTTCACCTCTCTGTGCCTCTTTCCCCTTCCTGCCTTTTTCTTGTCTGTGTAGATTGTAAGCTCTTTGGGGTAGGGAGCATCACTTACAATGTCTTTGTGCATTTCCTGATTCAATGGGGCCTTGATCTCAGTTAGGACCTCTAGGTTCTGCTGTAATACAAATAATAATAAAGGTCTAATTCATATATTTAGTTATTTCAGTTTCACTTATAAATCAGGTATTTACATATACAGATGGTCAGTTATGAGCTGGGCTGGTCATTTTCATGCATATATGCCTGATTTGAATGCATAGTTACTAAAATTTTGCATGCAATTTACAAATGCAGTTGCGCACACGTCCACTCATTACTGAATATCATACCCGATACACCAATTGTTGCACAAACCTAAAACACTGTAGCAAACATTCTGTATTGTTTTAAACTAGTTTCTCAGCACTGAATTAGCCAGCATTTTTTAATCAGGCAAATCTATATTGACATTGTTTGAGCAATTAAATATTTGTGTTAGCTAGGTTATGTAATGATACAAGAAATACAAATAGTTTTGAATTAATTTTTTCTGGTAAAAAATGGAATACAATTTTATCCAAACTATGTGACATGTCTCATTCCTTGGCTTCAGATTTACCACCAGACAAAATTTCTATCCAAGTATTTTGTATAGATTGTACAAAAAAGAGTGAGTGAGAATTCGTCACATCCCTTTATTTCCTGGCAGAGTAGACACCAAAGACGTGCATAGCATGTCTCATAACACTTGGTTGGAATCTTATCAAAAAGAGTGCCAAATACACTCTATTATGATCAGTGTATCTGTTGTTTAAGTTTAATAAAATTATTTTAAAAAATAGTTCTGGTTCAAAAAAAGAAGTTCACAAGTTTGACGCAAATGTGTTACTGATTACATGCCATTATGAAAATGCAATGCGGTAAGTGCTTCTTTCCCGAAAGAAGCCCCAGAACACATGAGACTTAAAGTCTGCAGCCAGCCAGCCAATGCCAGACCTGCTGACCCTGTGGATTTTGCAGCATAGATTCAAAGATAAAGTACCTTTTGAGAGAACAGATACTTTACTGAATAGATTTCAAAAAGGATTCAGTGTCTGGATGAGGTTGACTTATTGCAGTTTGTTCCTACACCCATTTATTCGTCCCTAGAAACATATGTACCCACGCACATCTATCTATCGATCGATCTATTGATCAATAGATATACTGGAAGTGTGGCAGAAAGCAAATATGAAGCAAGTGTCAAGCTGCAACATGCTTTGGCATGTTAATATGTTCCGTGACTTGCTTGTTGCATCCAAAGAAATGATGCATGTTCCAAGTGGTTTCTGGTAAGGCATAGTTATACAATTCATTTGAATCATAATGTGAGTCTTTGTTATTGGTATGAAGCTTGCAGTGATGTGTTGGTGTCTGTGAAATATGTGAAATTTCTTCATTATTTCTCAGAGAGGTAAGCCCATGGAAATGAAAGTTCATGTGGTGAAATCATGGAGGCAAAGTTATATAATAGTCAAGGGGCCATTGTAAATGCTGTGGCTGCTGGACTGGTTTGTATGTCTGCAGATATAATTTTTTCACTTGTTTCTTTGTGAGTAAAGTGACAGCATAAGTAGAAACACATCTACCATCACTGGAGATGATCGAGGAACTTGTATACACTGATTTGGGGATTGAGATAAAGAGAAAGGAGGCTTTGTGATCTGATCAGAAATTACACTGAAACTCTCATCAACACTTCTTGGAAAGACAGTGAAGCACAGGATGTTGAGTTTCATTATAACATTGTGAAGTTGTGCAAATGCCAATTGTCCCACAGGAGTGCAAATTTTAAAAGCACACACATTTCATGCCACGTGACGCCACCCTGAATCATAGCTTAGTTAAGAGAAACCAAAGTCAATTAAGTTTATTGTATGCTGACAGTGATGTAGGTGAACTATATAATCACTGATTTTAAAAAAGTCCCACTGATCTATGAATCCACAAACAGTTTGTCAATAACAGTATAAAATTTACAGTGACAGGTTGCATTATTTTTCAACATGCAAAATGGACTTAATTTTGAAGAAAATAAATAATTATATAACAAGAAGAGGTTTTCCACAACCAGTGTTTACAAACAAAAAAGTCATTTGTAACCATCAATGTTGGTTTTAAAAAGCTTAATATTTTCATATTTGCAATTACTTTGAAGACAGCTCGGGCTGCATTTTCAGAGACTAGCACTTCAGTTGGTAAAGCTGCATTTGTGTGCAGTAGTGGTGACCTGCTCTGTGATTTTTAACCCTTCCAGAGAACAAGTAACATAGATGCTCATCTTAAATCACCAAGTGTCAGATTCTGACACCCTTTTTCCTATTTAGTAGTGCCTTGGTCTACAGTTGGTCCCACTGAAGTCAGTGGCACTACTCACACAACAAAGTACTGCTCAGTGTGAGTTAAGGGTGTACAAATCTGGTCCTTTGGGCTAGTGCCAATTGAATTTAGTGGAAATACTCCCATTGACTGCAGTTGGAGTTGGATGTTGTCCTAAGCCAACACTTCCATCAGTAGGGCAACTCAACACAAAGGCAGCATAGCTTGACCCAATGACTTCATTCTATGGTCTGAGGCCACCTAGGGTAGTTTTCCCCAGTGCTCTTTTTGTTATAGGTAAATGGGTGGTTCTAACAGGAAAGATCAGACCAGACCACACTTTAATGTTGTACCATCCAATATTATTTTATTTAACCTCAAACTGTTGACTAAGAAGACTACAAATGGAGGATTTAAGGCTTTTGGAGGCCAAAAGATTTCCCCAGCTTACGTGTATGGCCTTTTATTCGTTTGTTTGTTGTTTATTTCAAATTCACATTTTAGCAGGAAGCATTTTATTTATTTATTTATTTATTTATTTATTTATTTATTTATTTGTGTTTGCAGTGGCACCTGCTAGGTGCTTTCCTAACACTCTCAAGAATGATGGTCCCTGCTCTGAAGTTACACTCTACAGAGACAAAGATTAGCAACAATGATTACTCCTCAAATTCTCCCAGAGATCATTTAACAAGCCCTTCTGATAAATACAAAGCATATAAGCATCTGGCATCCATTTTTCATTGGAGCTGTCTTGACAACTCCTGGGAATCTAGTCAGTTCAAATTAGGATAGTCGTACCAAACTCATCCTAAAGAGCCTATGTGCCTGCAATTCTTGTCTACCTCAAATTCCCATAGATTTTGGTGTGAGTTTTGGGAATGCACAGAATGCAGAATTGGTCTCAAAGGAGCCTAATCCAAAATCTTTCCATTGTCTTGGAATGGGATTTGAATCAGGTCCAAAGTGTATGCTAAATAAAATACATACTGTATGATTAATTTAACATACAATTAGCTGTTTCCCCTAAGTAATTAGCAGTAACAGAACTAATAGCTGCTTGTATATCCCTTTTAAACCACATGCTAGTGCTGCTGCACCATGGGGGGAGGGTAAGGGCCATTAGCAGATTACTGCCCCTTGGGAACAAAGTCACATTCCCTCCCTGAGGCTCCACAGGGGGCGATGCAGCTATGTGCGGTTCCTTATTTAGGTCTACAACCAAAAGGCCAGTGTAGCCCACTGAGAGAGGTAGCAGTAATCCCAAAATACACTAGTGAAGATTTGCATGTGACCACTCATCAAAAGCCTCAGCTCCACTGTACAGCCCCACTGAAGTCAGTGGGTGTATGGAATTTGGAACCTGAAGCAGAGAGCTCACAGTTCCCTAGCTATAGCCGCATTGTTTCATAAAGATGAGACTTAATTTTATACCCTCAGCAACCTGCTAAATTGATAATAATAATAATAATAATAATGAGAACCCATATAGCACTAGATTTCGCAAGGCGCTGAGCGCTGTGCCCCCAATCCCATTAACGTCAATGGGGCTATTTGTGTACGTACTTAAAGTTAAATGTGTGTTTAAACACTTTACTAAATCAGGGTTACAGGGCTCAGCAACTCACAGGATTCAGTCCATCATGTTTTTCATCATAGACAAAGAGGGAGAAAGCAACACAACTTCAACTGTGGATTGCCTGAGAGTTTAGGTCTAGTATTCAGATGAATTCCCCATAATTAATTTGGATTATATCAAGCTCTCAGAATGAAATTCAAATCCAATATTGACATATTTCACCTCAAAACAATAAGTTACTCTATGGTTCCTAAGAACTACTCTAGGACCTAATGATGGTTGGCACGATATAAAATTAAGACAAAATAATATAACTTTAGTAATTCCAATGGCTTCTAAAACCTCATCTCTTCTTGGTCTACAAGTCTTAATTTAAATATAGTTTCCCATTTCTTTTCTTTCTGGTGGTTGTTTAAGAAACATAATTTAAACAACGCATCTTATATTTACAAAGGAAGTAAATCTACCTGAGTAATTACTTTAAAGGAATTGGAAAGTTACAGTAAACCCGTTGCATGTATTCAGCTATAATCCAAACAACCTTCTTGCATTTGTCTTGAATCAGTAGTTTAAAAAATATGCTGGATGAGAGAGGATTACAAACGAACAAACAACATCCAGCTTCAAAATCAAGCTGTTTTTGCCTATCTATTGTCTATTTTATTTTACATATGTTTGTTTGTTTAGCACACTAGTGGTGTTATAGAGATACGGAGACTTAAGTCCTAGCTTCAAAGGGCATTCAACATAAATAGATTAAATATAAACAAGTTAGCGGGAAAGGAGAACAGTCGAAACCCAAGCGATAGAATGAAGTTCAGCATGTGTCATGTTCGTTCAATTTTTAATGTATTTTCAGTAGGCTAAGTATTCAGAAGGGCATGGATATAGAATTGATAGGTCTCCTTGAAGAAATGTGTTCTCAGAATAAGTGGAATGCATAAGTTCCCTTCACCATTTGTTGCTCTTTCTGGGATATACAATCCCTGGTTCTCCAAAGCTGAGAGAGGAACAAATTAATTGTTCATAAATAGGAATAGATGGACATGAGGGTGGTGTTGGGGAATCTGCTGAGCTATATGCTCCATCCAAAGGCCGAATGGGTGGAACCTGGCTTCACCCACCCCATAACCCAGTTAACCCTATCGTGAACACTTTACTACAGCTGCCACAGCCCTTTAGTGATGACATTTTGAAAGCAGGGTTCTATGAAAAATGAGAACACAGCCTGGAAACAAAAGCCGAAGAGGAACAGAGCTGGGCAGCATCTCCCCTATGAGGGAATCCCTAGTGGCAGTAAATGGCATTTTTCCACAAACATTTTAATTTCATATACACCACAGTGAAGATAACAGCTGCTTCTGCACAGTCTGTTTTACTCTTGTATTGAACTCTTTGTTGAATATATTGGCGAAGTATTGGAAGAGAAAAGAACTACACTATTTCCTATAACTCTGGAAGCATGTTTCCTTAACTGGCAGTTGGACTTTCGGAAATAGCTTGTGTTTGCGCTGCAGGATATGCTGAAGAAACTGATGTGTTAATGTTTTACTGGATACTGATATGAATGTCTCTAATTGATTCGCTTTTCCTTTTTAGAGAATTTCCATTTTCATTCCACTGACTGCTGCTTTTTCAGTATTACCAATCCAAAGATCATGCGATTGACTTAAAAAAAGGAAATTTAAAAAATAATAACTTTCACATTCTTTTTATTTGCCTTGTCATATTGGAACACTTACCTGATTTTCAAACTTTTCTCCAAAACCTTGATTAAAAAACACCAAATATTGTGAGGCTTGTGATAATATCACAAAAGTGGGGAACACTAACTTTTTAAAAAAAATATTACTTTTTCGGTTGAAACAGAAGGTGAATATAGCGGTTAAAGGAAAGAGGCTTTCTTGATTTTTTAAGATGCTTGTTTTGAGACACTGATGTTTCTATCTCATTGAATAATTGCATGTTGCAATTCAGAAATATCTGCATTTCCATTTCCTGATTGCATGAACTCTAATGTACCTGAACTAGAGAGCTCCAGAGGCTGTACTAACTCGTGCTACTGCCTTGATGCGTAGTACAGTGAAACCAAAGGGTTAATATAGCAGGCTTAAGTGCAGATTGGGTAAAATAAGAGAAGTTCAATGGCTGTAACCTGCCATGAGCAAAGCCGTCAATCATGCAGTTCTCCTGCCAGATTTTGGAAAGCTGCAGCACCAAAGTTACCTGCACTTCACACCTGAAGATCACTAGGTCCGTGTGTGGTGAATAAAAACATAAAGTCCATGCCTGTGGGGTAAGTCTTGTTGGAGTCCATGTAAGTATTATAAAAATAGCTTGGTATTGCTAAATTTTTTACATTCAGTGTTTTACAGTACTTGTCTTTGGAATGCTTGCTACCAGAGAAGAAATTATGTTACCTTTTAAGACCATATTCTGCCACCTTTATTCACATTGAGTAACACCTTACTCTGCAAGTAGCTCTGTTGAAATCAGGGGGACTGCTTGTAGTGTCAGCGTGAGAGAATCTGGCCTTGAAATACCATTACAGAGCTGTCTTTAGAACCATTTTGAATGACCTTGCAAAACACAGAATACTGAAAAGATTGTATTTTGTCCCAGCACAACACATGACTCTAACACACAGGGCCAGGAGTAAAAGGATGAGAAAATGAGTGATCTGAAAAATGTTTGCCATGAAACATGAAGTCAGGTGGAACTAGCTGCCTATGGAAGGTAAGGCTGAGCTAAGCAAACCTTTTGCACAAACCTGGGCTGATTTATGATTTTGTATCAAAACCATGTGGAATCTGCAGTTTCACTTGACTCTAGGTGAAGCTTGGTGGCTTCAAATGGGTTTCACTTCTTCAGGGGCAGTGACTCCTTGGGACTGGAAGTTGAAGGAAATATTCCTACCAGCAAAGTGAGCCTTGCCAAGTTTCCCACAGCCCTATTAGACTCAAGATTTTAGAGTGGCAAGAGGGCAAACTTAGCTAGAAAAATATTTTGTTTCCTTGTGTCACATAAGCATCTCGGACTGTGTTTTCCCATACAGTCAAGTCATGTCCTGCCCATATTTTAACCAGATCCAAAGCTGGTGTATGATGCCATAGGTCTATGGAACTCTGATACAACTACAGTCAAACAATACAGTTTTTATAAGTTGTTTGCATACTTGTCCCATTTTTATTTATTTATTTATTTATTCATTCTGCTGTAGTGTCAAAGAGCTTCCATCATGGACCAGGGCCCCATTGTGCCAGGTGCTGTACAAAAATAGAACAAAAGCTGCCTCTCTACCCTGGGCAGTTTCCTCCCCTGCAGTTCTTCCTGCCAGTGTCTAGGGTTGATTTTTCCAACTTCTTCAGGCTTTCATAGATTCATAGAATCCAAGGCCTGATGAGACCATTGTCATCATCTAGCCTGACCTCCTGTACTACACAGGCAGTAGAACTTCCCCAAAGTAATTCCTAGAGCAGCTTTTTTAGAAACACAGCCAATCTTGATTTAAAAATTGTCAGCGATGGACAACCCTCGGTAAATTGTTCCAATGGTTAATTTCCCTCACTGTTAAAAATCTGTGCCTTATTTCCACTCTGAATATGTCTAGCTTCAACTTCCAGCTCTTGGATTGTGTTATACCTCTCTCTGCTAGACTGAAAAGCCCATTATTAAATATTTGTTCTCCATGTAGATACTTATAGAATGTGATCAATTGCCCCTTAAACATCTCTTTGTTTAGCTAAATAGAGTGAGCTCCTTGAGTCTATCGCTATAAGATATGTTTTCTAATCCTTTATTCATTCCTGTGGTTCTTCTCTGATCCCTCTCCTTTCTACTCCTACTCAAGATTATCCCGTTCATGCATCAAAAGATTGTATTAGCCCTTTGGTCCACAGTGTCCCAATAGGTGCTCATGTTCAGCTGATTATCCACCATGAACCCCAAATCTTTTTTGGAGTTGCTGCTTCCCAGGATAGATCACCCCTGCCCCATCCTATATTGCTTAAATTCTTTATTCCTAGGATAGTTTACATCTATTCTCTGAAAACTCCTTCTGATGTTTTCTTCCAGGTCATTCATAAAAATGTTAAATAGTGTAGGGTAAAGAATTGTTCCCTGCAGGACCCTCCTGGAAACATACTCACTTGATGATGATTCCCTATTTATAGTTACATTTTGAGACCTACCAATTGGCCACTTATTAATCCATTTAATGTATACTCTGTTAATTTTATACTGTTCTAGTTTTTAATCAAAATGTTATACACTACCAAGTCAAATACTGTAGAGAAGTCGAGCGTATTATAACAGCATTGTTATCTTTATCAACCAAATTTGTAATCTCATCAAAAAAAGGTATCACGTTAGTTTGACAGGACCTGTTTTTCCATAAACCCACATTGATTTACATTAATTGCATCACCTTCCTTTAATTCTTTATTAATCGTGTCTAGTATCAGTCACTCCATTTTCTTGTCAGGATAATTGATTTATGTCAGGCTGAAAGGGTCATCCTGTTTACCCTTTTTAAAAATTGGCACAATGTTAGCTTCCTTCTAGTCTTCTGAAATTTCCCCAATGCTCCAGAACTTATTGAAAATCAGCATTAATGGTCCAGCGAGCTCCACAGCCAGCTCTTTTAGAACTCTTCAATACAAGTTATCTGGACCTGCTAATTTAAAAATGTATAACTTTAATAACTTCTGTTTAACATTCTCCAGAGATACTTGTGGAATGGAAAGAATGTTATCTCGCTATATGATGAGACAATATCATCTGATTCCCCCCAATATACAGAACAGAAATGTTTATAGCCTTTTCTGCCAGAGGCTGCTTCCTCTCCTCCTCCTGTTGTTCTTCATTTCTCTTCCTGCCAGCTTCTAGACTCAGGGAGGCAGCCCCCAGCAGAGGATGCCTCATCCCTTCCTCTCCTACCTCCTCTGGAGGGAGAGGAAAGAGAAAGGGGTGTTCTACAGAAGGAGGGGAGAGTGGGAGGTGCTAAGTGGTGTGGGGTTTGGGGAGTTTTAAAATGGTGAGTTTTAAAAATCTTTGATGGGCAAGGCAGACAGGAGTTACTTGGACGGGGAGGACTCTTGGCAAGAAATTCTGGATAGGATGAGAAAGGGGATATTCAGAATCAAAGGGGAAGAGGAGATAAAGAGAACATAGAGAGAAGTGAGATGCCACTTGGAGGTTCTGGAGTAGGAGTTGCCTGAAGATGCTTGGAGGTGATTTGGCCTGCTGGCTACTTTGCAAAAGACTACATCAGGCAGAGGGTCATTAGGATCTGTAGCAGGGAGAGGAATTTATTTGGTTACCCATCTTGATCCCAAATGGGGAAAGTGGTAGAGTCAAACACAGTTTTGTTAAGTGTGTATTTGTATACATATTTTTGCAGCGTGGACAGTTTGTAGTTATATGCTCTTATACTGTGTGTATTTTTTTACTGTTTGTCATAAACAGATAAGAAAAGTTAATAGCACAGAAGTACTTTATATCTCTTTGACTGTAAAGGGTTAACAAGTTCAGTAAACCTGGCTGTCACCTGACCAGAGGACCAATCAGAGGACAGGATACTTTCAAATCTTGAGGGAGGGAAGTTTTTGTGCTGTGCTGTTAGTTTTGAGTTGTTCACTCTGGGGGCTCAGAGGGACCAGACGTGCAACCAGGTTTCTCTCCAATCTCCCTGATGCAGGTTCTTATAGATTCAAAATAGTGAGTACTAGGTAGATAAAGTGAGTTAGGCTTATGTTTGTTTTCTTTATTTGCAAATGTGTATTTGGTTGGAAGAAGTTGAAATGTGTATTTGGCTGAAAGGAGTTCAAATTGGTATTTTGCTGAAAAGATTTTAATTTGTACTTGTATACTTAGGCTGGGAGGGTGTTCCCAGTGTCTATAGCTGAAAGACCCTGTACCTATTCCATTTTTTTTAAATTTACAAAGATAATTTTTACTGTTTTTTTCTTCCTTTAATTAAAAGCTTTTCTTGTTTAAGAACCTAATTGTTTTTTTTATTCTGGTGAGACCCCAGAGGACTGGGTCTGGATTCACCAGGGAATTGGTGGGGAGAAAGGAGGGAAGAGGGAGAGAGAGGCTGATTTCTCTCTGTGCCAGGATTACTTTCTCTCAGGAAGAGTCTGGGAGGGGGAAAGAGAAGGAGGGAGGAAGGTGAATTGTCCTCTCTGTTTTGTGATTCAGGGAGTTTGAATCACAGTGATCTTCCAGGGTAACCCAGGGAGGGGGAGCCTGGGAGAGGCAACGGTGAGGGAAAGGGTTTACTTTCCTTGTGTTAAGATCCAGAGGGTCTGGGTCTTGGGGGTCCCCGGGCAAGGTTTTGTGGGGACCAGAGTGTACCAGGCACTGGAATTCCTGGTTGGTGGCAGCGCTACAGGTCCTAAGCTGGTAATCAAGCTTGGAGGAATTCATGCTGGTACCCCATCTCTTGGACGCTAAGGTTCAGAGTGGGGAATTGTACCATGACATTGTAGGCAGTGTGTGGGATAAGATAGAATCCAAAAGCCAATAAGGTTTTTATTTTTCTCCCTGCTAGCTATCTGCAGGCAGACTGAGAGGTTTGGGTTTAAAAGCAAAAGTCGGTAGGATTTTTTCTTTCTCTTCCCCTGCTAGCTGTGTGTAAAGCAGGCTAGAGGAGATTGTGTTAAAAGCAAAGGTCTGCAAGTTTTTTTGGTCTCTCCCTTCTGAGTACTCTGAAGGCAGAGGCACTAGGGTTTAACAAGGATCTTTTTTAAATAAAGGGACTCCAGTTGTGAGTCACCATATACCAGCAAAACACATTTGCAAATGAATGGTTTTTTTTCTTTCTAACTCTGTCGGGAATAGCTAGGTAGAAGGAGTTTAAAAAAGACTCTGTTGCTAAGCAACCCTAAGGAGGCAACAGAGAACCAGCATTTCAGGCAGTAAACAGCAGAGGGAGCCCCAATACAAGAAAACAGAAACCATGACTACCAAGGATGCCCTGAAACAGGAACTAGCGAGACTAGAGGCAGAGGAACAAATCAAAGATGCAGACCACAGGCGAGACATGGAAAAAAAAACTACAAGAGATGGAGCTGAGAGAAAGAGAGGCCACCCACAGGAGAGAGCTGGAGATAAAAGAGAAAGAGTTGGAACTCCAGCGGGAGGTCCACCGGCAGGCCCTGGAATTAGCGCAGGCTAGGCAGTATGCTCCAGCCAACCCTAAGAACCCTTAGCCAGTTATTGTTCCACGTCCCAAGAGAGTTCCCACATACAAGGCAGGTGATGACACTGAAGCCTTCTTAGAGAATTTTGAAAGGGCTTGCCTTGGGTACAACATTCCTGAAGACCAGTACATGATAGAACTGAGGCCACAGCTCAGTGGACCCTTAGCAGAGGTGGCGGCTGAAATGCCTAAGGAGAACATGAACGACTATAAACTTTTTCAAACCAAGGCCAGATACAGAATGGGGATAACACCTGAACAGACCCGTCGGCGGTTCAGAGCCCTAAAATGGAAACCAGATGTGTCATTTCCCCGACACGCCTATGTCATAACATTTCTTCCCAGATCTGGACCTCAGCATCCAAAATATGGCTGTTAGCATGAAAACCTCCAAGCTTAGTTACCAGCTTGGACCTGGTACCACAGCCAGCAGCTAAGAATTATACAGTGCCTAGCTCACTGTGGTCTCCCCAAAACCTTCCCTGGAGGACCCCCAGACTCAGATGTCTTGAGTCTTACAACAAAGGGAAATAACCCTCTCCCCTTGTTTCCTTGTTACTTCCTCCCAGGCTCCTCTCCCTGGACGACCCTAGGAGATTCCCTGCTTCCAGTCCTGGAAACACAAGTACCGAGAGAGCTAATCTCTCTTCCCCCCTCACCAAGAGGGTATGCAAAGTCAGGCTTAGTAAATCTAACACAAAGAGATTTTCCCCCTGACTTCTTCCTCCCACCAATTCCCTGGTGAGCTGCAGACTCAATTCCCTGGAGTCCCCACTAAAGAAAAACTCCAACAGGTCTTAAAAAGAAAGCTTTATATAAAAAGAGTGAAAAAGGACATAATGTGGTCTCTGTAATAAGATGACAATATACAGGGTCAATTGCTTAAAGGAAAATGAATAAACAGCCTTATCCAAAAAGAATACAGTTTAAAACATTCCAGCAACTAAACACATGTAAATACAAAAGAAAACAATATAAACCTATTGTCTTACTATCCTTGTACTTACAACTTGGAAACAGAAGATTAGAAAGCCAGGAGATAGAAAAATCACTCTCAGAGCCGAGAGGGTCAGACCCAAGACAAAGAACAAAGAATTCACACCCAAAACTTCCCTTCACCCAGATTTGAAAAAGTCTTGTTTCCTGATTGGTCCTCTGGTCAGGTGTTTCAGGTTACTGGTGTTACCCCTTTACAGGTAAAAGAACATTAATCCTTAGCTAACTGTTTATGACAGCCTACCACATTGCAAAGAATTATGAAGCCTGGATATCAGGAGCCAACGTTAAATCTCTGGATGACATGCACCTCCTAATACAATTGGAGCAGTTCTTAGAGGGTGTTCCGGAGGAAATAGAAAGGTACATCCTAGATGGGAAGCCCAAAACTGTAACTGAGGTGGGGGAGATTGGAGCCAGATGGGTGGAAGTGGCAGAAAAAAAAAAAGCTACTATCAAGGGGAGCGAATACCACAGGGGGCACGCTGACAATAAACCCAATAAACCCTATCACCGAGGGCATCCCAGGACCCCACCTACAACCCAAGAAAAGCTGCCAATTCCCTATTCTCTCACCTCACCAATCTCCAGTAACCCACCTCGGCCCAGTGACCAGTCAGCTGGGCGATGCTTCAAGTGTAATGAACAGGGACATATAAAGACCAACTGCCCCAAGAACCCCAACCGAGTGCAGTTCATTTTATCTCCATCACTCCAAAGATCCCCAGACCCAGATGCTTCTCAAATACCCTCGGAGCGAAGGGAAATTTTGAGAGTGGGCGGAAAGAAGGTTATCGCGTGGAGAGACACGGGGGCACAAGTGTCAGCTATCCACCAATCCTTGGTGGACCCCAAATTCATCAACCCAAAGGCTCAAGTGACAATTTTCCCCTTCATGTCCCAAGCGGTAAACTTGCCTACAGCTAAACTTCCTGTCCAGTACAAAGGCTGGTCAGGAATGTGGACATTTGCAGTCTATGACAGTTATCACATCCCCATGCTACTGGGGGAAGACTTGGCCAACCAGGTAAAGTGGGCCAAGAGGGTGGGAATGGTTGCATGCAGCCAAGCCAGGCAAGCTTCCAGATCCATCCCTGTTCCTGAGCCGTCCACAGGGGCCCCATCTGTGTTAGCAGAGACCCAGACAGAGGTAGTGGACCCGGATCCCCTGCCTACAACTGCAACAGCCACAGTACTTCCAGTCCCAGACCCGGATCTGGAAACACAACCAGCACCAGAACCATTGCCAGCACTGATGCCAGTGCTTGCAAACATATCTTCAACCCCAATGCCAGAGGGAGCCTGTGAGTCTGAACTGGCAGAAGCAGCGGACAACCATACCCAAGAGGCTCAGCCAGAGCCTGGGATGCCACCTGGTGCACCAGCGGAGAGCGGTTCACCAGCCACGAAAACAACCTCATCACCTACATCGCTTCCCGAAGGACCAAGCCCAAGTCCACAGTCTAAGGAAGAACTGGTGTCTACAGCCTCCAGGAAACAGTTCCAGGCTGAACAGGAAACACATGATAGCCTTCAGAAAGCTTGGGCGGCGGCACGGAGCACCCCACCGCCTCTCAGCTCTTCTAACCGATTCCGGTTTGTTATAGAACAAGGGCTTTTATATAAGAAGACTCTTTCTGGTGGACACCGGGAAGACTGGCATCCACAAAAACAGTTGGTGGTTCCAACTAAATACCGAGGGGAGCTCTTAAGCTTAGCCCATGATCATCCCAGTGGCCATGCTGGGGTGAACAGAACCAAAGACAGGTTGGGGAAGTCCTTCCACTGGGAGGGGATGGGCAAGGATGTTGCCAAGTATGTCCGGTCTTGTGAGGTGTGCCAAAGAGTGGGAAAGCCCCAAGACCAGGTCAAGGCCCCTCTCCAACCACTCCCCATAATAGAGGTCCCATTTCAGCGAGTAGCTGTGGATATTCTGGGTCCTTTCCCAAAAAAGACACCCAGAGGAAAGCAGTACGTGTTAACTTTTGTGGACTTTGCTACCCGATGGCCAGAAGCAGTAGCTCTAGGCAAGACCAGGGCTAAAACTGTGTGCCAGGCTCTAATAGACATTTTTGCCAGGGTAGGTTGGCCCTCCGATATCCTTACGGATTCAGGGACAAATTCCTGGCAGGGACCATGAAAGAACTGTGGAAAACTCATGGGGTGAATCACTTGGTTGCCACTCCGTACCACCATCAATCCAATGGCCTGGTGGAAAGGTTTAATGGAACTTTGGGGGCCATGATCCGTAAATTCGTGAATGAACATTCCAATGACTGGGATCTAGTGTTGCAGCAGTTGCTCTTTGCTTACAGGGCTGTATCACATCCCAGTTTAGGGTTCTCACCGTTTGAGCTTATGTATGGCCACGAGGTTAAGGGGCCATTACAGTTGGTGAAGCAGCAATGGGAAGGTTTTACGCCTTCTCCAGGGACTAACATTCTGGACTTTGTAAGCAACCTACAAAGCACCCTCCGACACTCTTTAGCTCTTGCTAAAGAAAACCTAAAGGATGCTCAAAAGGAGCAAAAGGCCTGGTATGATAAACATACCAGAGAGCGTTCCTTCAAGGTAGGAGACCAGGTTATGGTCTTGAAGGCGCAACAGGCCCATAAAATGGAAGCATCATTGGAAGGGCCATTCAAGGTCCAAGAGTGCCTGGGAGCTGTTAACTACCTCATAGCATTTCCCAATTCCTCCCTAAAGCCCCGAGTGTACCATGTTAATTCTCTCAAGCCCTTTTATTATAGAGACTTACAGGTTTGTCAGTTCACAGCCCAGGGAGGAGATGATGCTGAGTGGCCTGACGGTGTCTACGACAAAAGGAAAAGTAATGGTGGCATGGGAGAGGTAACCCTCTCCACAACCCGGAAAGGTCTGCAGTGGCAACAGATCAAGAAGTTGATGCATTCTCCTGTGAAAGTTTCCCACAGTCAACTGGTTAAACATTGTCCTTACAATGTAAAGAATCTTGTAGTTGTACATAATTAGTAGCATATGTAAGAGTGCATGTGGTTATTGATCTGTTTATTTTAAAGTTCTAGGGAGAAATCACTGCCAGGGTGGTGCCACACTGTCAGCGATTTGGGGGGCGTGTCATAAACAGATAAGAAAAGTTAATAGCACAGAAGTACTTCATATCTCTTTGACTGTAAAGGGTTAACAAGTTCAGTAAGCCTGGCTGTCACCTGACCAGAGGACCAATCAGAGGACAGGATACTTTCAAATCTTGAGGGAGGGAAGTTTTTGTGCTGCGCTGTTAGTTTTGGATTGTTCGCTGTTAGTTTTGGGTTGTTCACTCTGGGGGCTCAGAGGGACCAGATGTGCAACCAGGTTTCTCTCCAATCTCCCTGATGCAGGTTCTTATAGATTCAAAATAGAGAGTACTAGGTAGATAAAGCGAGTTAGGCTTATGTTTGTTTTCTTTATTTGCAAATGTGTATTTGGTTGGAAGAAGTTGAAATGTGTATTTGGCTGAAAGGAGTTCAAATTGGTATTTTGCTGAAAAGATTTTAATTTGTACTTGTATACTTAGGCTGGGAGGGTGTTCCCAGTGTCTATAGCTGAAAGACCCTGTACCTATTCCATTTTTTTTAAATTTACAAAGATAATTTTAGTGTATTTTTCATTCCTCACCCTCTAGAAGAAGGGATATTTAATAATGGACTAAAATTCACATCAGATTTTGCCTGAGAATTAAAATGCTCCTATCAACTATAACCAGAAATCACTAGATACACCCTCAGCCTTCCAGTCCTCAGCAGACTTGCTGTGTCAAGGTCCTTAGCTTATTTGAAGAAATGTGACTTGACAAAATGTTTAAGTGTTGGCAACTTTGAGTATACTCTTCGAACTTTTTTATAGGGGTTGCAGCATTTTCTGGCATCAATTTCAGTGCAGGAAAAATGAGCAACTCTTGTACCGCTTATTTAAAACAAATGAGCTTACTATATTGTTGCCTCTTTTTGACCTTAGCAACTAATCAAAGTTCAGGCCCCTGGGTGGTGTTCCAGTTGGGAGTGGAATTAGTCGGTTATTTATTCGATGCAGTTTTGTTTATTTGCAAAGAATGTACAAAGTCCTGTGTCTCTGAATGCAGAGGGAATCAAATCAAGCTTGTTTTGCTCGCAGTACCAAGACCAGTCTTTTCAGCCTGCACTCCTGACCCAAAAAACCTCTCCCCTGTTTTCTTTCCCATGCTTTCAGCTGCCTTCAGCCTGTCTTTCTCAGTCTGTTCTTAGTTTCTGTGTGTTTCCACCTGCCCCCAAAGGTCGCAAGACCAAGTTGAACCCTCTACCCAGCTGGTGCTAATTTCTGGGCAGACATTATTAGGCTTTATATTAGGTGTGGCCCCTTAGCTACCTCTTACAGCTGACCAGGATGAAAGTAACTTAATGGATTTACTGGCACACCGGAGTCCTGAGCAGGGGGCAGGGCCTCAACTAGAAGTGGGTGGAGCCTCAACAGGAAGAGGCAGGACCTTTAAATCCCCGGCCTGTGGTAGCAGCGTCTGGGAGCACCGGGCCCTTTAAATCACCGCCAGAGCCCTGCTGCTGTAGCCCTGGGGTAGAGGTGGCATCCGGGAGCCCTGTGGCTCGGGTGGTGATTTAAAGGGCCCAGGGCTCCAGCCGCCACTACTGCAGCAGAGATCCAGTTCCTTTAAATAGCTGATGGAGCCTCCGGGGCTCCCGGCTGCCACCGTTACCCAGGGGCTCCAGCAGTGGGGCTCTGGTGGCAATTTAAAGGGGCCAGGAGTCCCAGGCCCTTTAAATCACTGTCCTGGGGAAGCAGCCCACTGCTGATACAGTCGGTGATGTACCTGCTGTTGCCAGTACACTGGACTGGATCCAACCGGCTTACTTTCACCTCTGCAACTGACTTAAATGGAGGACTCATTCACATACCAGTTCCAAGAGGTTTTAACTCAGTGCACAAGGTTTCACAGAGCTCATAAAATATATGATATAGTCTGATAGTGTTATCACTGGGATGGTGAGGGAGGAAGGTGGGAAGGGATCCACTTTTATGAAGGGAAGGAGAAAGAGTGAAGAGGTACATAGTAAAGACAGAGATGCCTGTACAGCCTGCCACGTCTTCGCCACTATTGTTACCTGTGCTAGCTAGATTAAAGCTAGCACAGGTGTACTGCAATCACACCGTCACATTCAGTGATGACTTACGCTATGAGGAGGGAGTTGATAGCAAGACAATGAAGATTAGTATAATTCTTGCATCCTGATGAGTAAAATGCTTCTCAGAGAGACACATATGCAGATCTGATGTCAGAATTTCACTTTCCAAATGCCCTAATTTATAATGCCCTGCATTTTGTCCTAGTTTGGCTTGCAACTCCCATTGATATCAATGGGAGACTTATGGTAAAGATCAAGGATAGAAGATGGGCCAGTATTTTGAAATCTATCAAGAGTGTTAAAAAGGCTGGGGGAATCCCAACCCAACCCAAACGCCTCACTATTGGCACATGAATTATGGGATTCATAATTGGAAATAATTTGTCTAGCAAATTGTTTTAAATGTGTTGCTTTATTTGGAAGCCTAAAGCCATCAAGAGACCCAGAGCCTAAGTTAGATCTTAATAAATGAATAAACACATAAATAATCAGCATAATATCCATTCACTAGCATGTTCTGCTTTATCTCTTGTCTACTTGTATTAAAATATATCTGAGGCCACAGTAGGAGCTGTGCTGAAGTAAGTAAAATTAATAAACAAACAAAGTGAACATTTGCACCAGAGACATTTTAAAAGGATGTGCCAGACTGAATATGAACTCTAAGGGCTTCAAAACATAGCTGGTTTATCTTTTCCCGAGTGAGCCATCCAGCGTGTATTTTAAAATGGACATGCTTCTAATTATTTGCTATTAGGGATATGTGCAGTATGTATGTGCATTGTTTTAATGAGTTGGGATAGCAGAAGATGTTCCAAAATAAGATATAGTGAAAGAAATGCTTTTAATATAATGTTGTCTGGCCTCTAGCAGGATGGCAAAATAACTTTAGAAAAGGTCACTCTATTTTATGCATGTCTTGTATATTTTTCTTACAGTCCCTTAGTCATAATTCAGAACTGGTACTTGTTTTATGGGTTATTTAGCAGCTCCATATATATTTAGCTAGCATATATATATATTGGTAGGCAAATACTGAATAAAAGGTACGAGCATTCTGTATATAACTGGTGCTTAATTATTTATTATATAACCATTCCGTTCAATAACTATAATAAGAATGGACTTCGACATGTTTGTTTAAACTAAAACCTATGCAGACATTGAATTTTCTTAAAGAATTAACTTGGGTCGATTGAGAATTCTAATAAATGTTTTTAAAATGCCAATTAATCAGTAAACTACACTGAATAATGTGATAGAAAACATGGCTGCTTAGTTAGCAAGAGACGATGTATGTCTGCTATTGACATTTGCTTCATACGTAATGTTCTAAAATTGGCCAGGCCTTTTTCTAGACTTTGATTATTCATAAATCTGTTGAGTAAGGTAAGTTCCGTCATTAACCTTTCATCTTTTAGAAGCAAAGTTAAATGGCTGGAATCTATTTACTTTAGCAAGCTTGTTGAGTGATAATGCATGATTTTTAAATTTCCTTTTGTGTATTCCTTAGCTAAAGAAAAACACAGCTGCGTTTGACACAAAATTATATTTATTTTCTCATTAAAAAAAGTACAAGAAGATAGTATCGTTGGAAAGCGAATAATAAAGAGCTACTAAAGAATGCCCTTCATCTATTTGCACTACCACTTTACATAGGCTTTCCAAACAATCTTTTCAGGTGTATTAGTAAGGAAAGATATCTTAAAAGTCAAAGGAAGACAAAGTTAATGCATTTATAGAAGTAGCATTTCAGATAACATTTTCCCTAAGTGTTTAGATTAGTTAAATATTAGAAAGGTAGAGATAATAACATTGTTTGTATTCATAAATGTGGAAAGTTACATTTTCAGGGAACTGAAGTGTAAGGCGTATCAAAGGTTTGTTGTCTTGGAATGCTCAGGTGGCTTCAGGTTCATCTTGGAAGTGGTTATCTACATATGTAGATTGGAAGCAATGTGCCAAACAAACACTAATGCCAATCAGAGCTCACTACTGCTCGGGAAGGATCAAGAACAGAATCCTTTACAAAGCCCACTTTGGACGTGGGCATGCCAATGCAATGCTCAGCTATGATGGTAATGGGCACTTTAGAAAATAGAGCCTGACACCCAGAAGTTTGGTATCAGATTTAGATCAGTCATAACCACATTATAAATGCCCTCAAAACTGTATATGCAAATGGAAGAACAGCAATGAAAATCAGGCTTGTGATGTTTGGAAGAGGAAACTGTGTACACTCTGTATAAACTTATTTTTGCAGAGGGATGTGACAAACCTGAGAGCATCTCAGACCAGTTTTACTTTAACATTGAGGTTGTTACCATTAGGAGATGCTTGCAGTTAGTTCCTCTAATAGATCTAATGAAATGTTCTGACAATAATAATATTGACTAAAATATTACAATGTTTTGACTGAACGTGGCTTAAACTGCCACCTGCTGGTTTGTAATTTTCAGAGCTTAAAAACAATGTTCACTCTCACAATAACTTGCATTTATATTAAAATAAAGAAAACTCAGTGAAATTTTCCCTTGTGTGCCATTGGAAATAACACCGAGAAATACAGGTGTGTTTATGGGAAGGTAGCATCTCAGGTTTATAGATATATTTTCTGTTGATACTCTTGCATACTTTTTGTTTAATATACACACATGACAAAACTCTGCTTTTAAATACACGTGTAACTTCCGCTAATGGCAGTGGGACTTGTCCATGTACATATCTAAGAGCAGAGTTTGGCCCATACATTTTTCACATGTGGTAACTTGTTGGAGAGCAGTGAACAGTCTGGGGGCTGAATTCTGCAGTCTTTATGCAACCAAAAACTCTCCTGAATTCCCTGGGAATAACTGCCAGAGTAAGGATTAAAGACTGCAGGGTTTGTTCCTTGGGAAGTAGTTTAAAGATAATTAAACATATAACATTTCTTCTTTACCCATCTGAGGTGGTTTGAAAATTTAGCAGTGTTATCTGAAATGAGGGCGATCATTACCATTAGTCTCTTTGGATTCCCCCCGCCCCCTGCTTTTTTTTTTTTTTTTTTTACATTTGAAATATCAGGATCTAACTATTACTCTTTGCCTGAGGCCCTTGGCAAGATCTTTGGAGGCTATGAAAAATGATGTCGCAATGTACAATGCTATAGCCTGAGCTTCAGCTATCTCTCCCCACTCAGGGAGGAGGAAAGAGTTGGAGAGAGAGAGAACTCAGGGACAGAAGAGGGTACTGTCTTGTGTGTCATTGCTGTTCAGGATCTCCAAAGACCCCTGAGCAGAGGAAGGGATGGGAGGACCTATTATTCCAAATGTAAAAAACATACAGAACTTTCTTGTACTTTGATGCAGCCTTTAAACACCTTAAAGTAGCAGCAAAGGGAAGAATCAGTGTGTGTGGTTTGCATTTAATCTTTAACAATATGAAGGTGCTGATACCGACAATGGGCCTGATCCTACTCCCACTGAAGTCAATTGCAAAGCTGCCTTTGCTTTCAGAGGAAGCACGATTGTGTCCAGTGAGAAATGGAAAGGCGGGCACAATGTAAAAAAATGAACTTGAAATGGTGTTGCATAAAGGTGAGAGCAAGTCTGAGTTGGGATATATTTCTTGTTGCGTTTGTCCCAGTGTTTGTGGTGAATTCAGTGGAAAGAAGAGACTTATAGCACTTGAGCAAAGAGATGGGCTTGGTGTGGGCACATGCTGTGCTGGTTTCCTCTTGCAGTTGTCAGTGTATTTTAGTTCTGACTTGCAGTACTCGCTTTGTATCAGATCCTGGGCTTCTCCTGAGCAAAGGCCAAAGCCTTAGCCAAGCGAATAGAGGTTCAAGCCCATCTTGTACTCATTATTCTAAACAAGGAAGTGTGTTTTCCAGGTAGAGAGCATTGCAGATGCTGTTTTACTTGTGACCCAAATTATAATTTGAGCCTACGTTTCTGCAGATAAATATGTGTGGTGTACCATCCCACTGTACCACTTATTTGACATATTAGGGAATTTAGGGGGGGAGTGGAGGAGGAATGGAGAGTGAAAGAAAAGGCTGAGGGGCCAGAATGTACCCAGGCTCAAAAATGCTACAATCTTCCTTATTGAGGGCTTGAGCGTGCAAGAAGTTAAGTGTTCATGAATCCAAGAGGAGCTGAGGGTGCTCTGCTCATAGGAGGTGTTAAAAACCTTGCAAGATTGGGTCCTAACAGAGCAAGATTCAGAAACAAATACAGAATCACAGCAGGTAGTATCATTCCTTCCCACTGTATCTTTCAATCTAATCAAACCATCCATTAATGCATGAGAATCAAATTTGACGCCGCTGGAGTCTATTTCCTCTTTGCTGACACAGACTGGACAAGCAGAGAAGTAATTATATAATATCTTTCATCTGAGGATTTCAAAGCACTTTACAAAGATTAAGTAATTAATTCTCTCAGTACCCCTTTGAAGTTGGTAAGTATTATTAATGGAGCAAAAGCAGGAGCAACTGTGGCTGTCCAGCTCTTGTGACAGAGAAATGCAGTCACAACATTGACTACATGACTAATTTATTTAGTGAACTGAATTTAAATGGTGATGAGTATTTATTTGCCATCATTCCATCATTCATCAGATTTATGGTACTCTCTAGGCAATGAGCATTGCTGTAACTAAGTTTAGTTTGTTCAGCTAATTCCTGTAATTCATTCTGACTGAACAAAATACTTAAAATAGTTTGGCAGGTGAGACGGACCCAAAGATATTTATCCTGTCTGTCTGTCTGTCTTTCTGACTGCATGCTTCAGGTTATACTATGTTTAGTCTTTCCATTGACTTCAAGGGAGCTGCAGCAGGACTTTTGTACAGCAGCTGTGTTTGCCTGGGATAGAATGAGCGCCTTTTCTGTCTAATCTCATACTTCTAGGGTGCGCAGCAGAGTAGCATCTGAACCCAGACTCTTTATGATTCAGTTTGTGTCCAGTCTCTTCTAAGACATTGGGGGCATTCACTATACTTTTCTGTGCTTTTGGTGGCAATAATGAAGGTGATAATGATAAATGACTATTTTATATATAGTTTCTGCATCTCTGCTGAGACACTCAGTTCACTACACAACTAAAATGTAACAATATACTATGCTTTAGTCAAACACAAGTTATTGGGCTCAATACCAGAATAACTGAATGGAATTCCTTGGCCTGTGTTATACAAGAGGTCGAACTAGATGGTTTAATGGTCCCTTCTGGCCTTAAAATCTATAAATCTATAAACAAAAGGAACAAGAACAGCATAAAGTGGACGGTATAGATATCTCCTTCCCCTTAAACTTCTAAAAGAAGGGAAATCCTTGTTTTACTCTTTTGCAAGCTCTGGAATCCCTGGTGAGTTAGCACAGTGTTTTGTAGAATCTGTCTCTCAAGTTGACTACAACTCCCAACAGCCTCCTGCCTTCCACTTCACCTAGTAGGTTGTATATTGCCATTTGAAACAAATGGATTTTGGAAGCATCCAGTGAGATTTTAACAAACTGTAGAAGGATTAATTTGCACCCTTGAGCCTCTTCAAATGCATAGCCAACAGGGTGATGGTTTTTGGGTGATGGTTCTTCACTTTTCGATCTCCACTCATCTTTCAGCTAAATAGAGCTCTGAATGCAGAACCTAGCAGTCAGGAATATGACATGAATTTGTGGCATGCACTGGAGGTCTTGGAGTCCAGAATGCAATGAACAGATTACATCAATCCATAAATGTCACTTTTTTCCATCGGTGACCAAAATGATATTGCTAACATTGCTCATTTTAATTAACAGTTTTAGAAGACCGTAAGTGAAAGGGCACAACAGAGTGAAAATTGCTTTGACAAAATGTGAGTTGGGATTTCAGCATTTGGTAGCACGGATTTCATGATTACTATTATTTGTTTACTGGTATTGTGATAGTGTCTAGAAACTCCAGCCATGAATTAGGACCACCCCCGTGTGCTGGGTGCTGTACAGACACAGAACAAAAAGATGGTCCCTGCTCCAAAGGTCATGGATGCCTCTTGGTAAAGTGAAAAGCTTGTCATGCAGGAACTCTGGCTTTGTCATGCCAAAATCTAACGGCATACCACAGTAAACAATCAAAGTTTCACTCTACTCAAAGTGACTCTGAGAAATGCTACAGCCCAGCAGAGGCCCGTCCTGACTGAAAGAGTGGGCAGTGCACTGCAGATGCAGCATGATTTTCACCTGCTGTTGTAAATTGGCTGAGTGCACTTTTATGTGTCAGTTTTGCCTCCTCACATGCCAACAGCCTCTATTTCCAGTGCAACAGCTCCCACCTGTTCCAAATTGGCCAGTTAAAAGGAGGCATATGGTAGCCATAAAAGAGCTCAGAGAGCTGAAGGTAGTGCTCTCTCCTATAAGCATGGGTTCATACAGGGACTAGGTTGGACGGCAGTGCAGATGCACTAATACCTTTCTTACAGCCAGATTGTTCCCATAGGAAATGCAGAGCTGAATTTAGTATGGAGTTTTCGAGTTCTAGTTGCGCACAGAAATCCACAGGTAGTTTATATAAGCCTGCAGCTCCTTAAAAGGCACGAGTTTTTCCCTACCACAGCAGGCAGCTAAGGAAGCATATGGAGCCTGATAAAGAAATCAGATTCCATGCCATGCAGGATGAGAAAAGTGGGTATCATTTTCACAGCTTTAACCAAGAACAATGACACTATTTGCAACCAAAGTGAAAAGCCAAAAATTATTTGCCCGAATGCCAATGTGAGTTCCCTAGAGAGTAATTGGAAAATGAGAACAGCCTGTCACAAATTAAGTCCAATTTCTAAAACAAGCACAAGACAGATTGATTTTGTTTATGAAAAAGGACATGGAGTTAAACTTAGATGTTGGTTTCAAAGGCTTTGGACTAATATATTTGCATTAATTGTATGTACTGGATTACTGTGCCTTCAGTGATCCAAGCAGAGCTTCTCCCAAGCTGATATCTCTTTTTCGATTATGACACCAGTGGTTTTGCAGAAAGCAGCTGCTAATGCTTGTTGGTTTGAGAGCGCTGATAAAAAATGTGTTCATTACCATGTTGATTTTAGGAGATAGACAGTATGTTTTGATTGAGGCTTCTGGTTGTAAGTTTGAACTATAGCTTGACTTGTTTTCTGGAGCAGCTTGTCAAAATTCCGGTAGGATTCGTGCCTGTGGATGTTGTGGGTAGAAGAAGAGACAGATGATGAGAGTAGCATACACATGTACTAGAACTGGGGAAAAACAGCAAGGTAGGAGCCAAGTCCTGTCAGCACTTGCTCAGACACGCCCTACCCCATATGCACCTCTGCACATCCATTGCCCGAAATCCATGTCATCAGTGGAGTTTTGTATGTAGGAATCTAAGTCAGCATATGGCCCTGTATTGACAAAATAACCTCTTGATTGTTGCTGAATGTTCCATATGTGTCCAGGCAGAACAAACCTGCTATACTTCTGAATGTACCAGGTATCACTTAACATTATATTGATTTCAGTGGCTGATGGCAGCACATCAGTTTCAGTGGTGGACCAGCAGTGAAATGATTAGAATGCCTTGGTAACCCAGGGAATGAAACCACATTGGTTTTGTGCTATTGAATACTCTCCTGTGCATTTATGATGAAGTTAGGTAAAGGCGAGGGGTCCCACACATATATAAAGGGAATTTTCCCACTCACAGGTGTTTTTTTCCACCTGATGCCTATCAGCAAGTGGCAGCATGGAAAAGTCCCATATCTGACAGAATCCACAATAAACCCCACCCCTGATCCCAACATGGTTACTTTCTTCTGTTACTCCTCTATAGGTGACTAAATAGGGGAAGAGAGCAGCATATAAGGGCAGGCCACCCGAACTCCACCGATGTACGCACCTTCTTGGGAAGACTTCCTCACTTGGTATGAAGGCCTGAGAGGCACTGGAACTGAAACCCACCTCAGTGTACCTCCTTACTCCACCCATCCAGGCTATCACACCAGTGGGACTGCTTGCCTCTGTGACAGTACAGCTGGGCCCTGCCCCAGCAATCATTTATCTCAACTTCTAAAGTCTCCATTTCTGCTACTGTGCAAACTGTCAAGACTGGAGGCTTGAGTCCTCCCATATCTCCAAAATCTCAGGCAGGAAAATGAAACTCTCCTTGTGCTAAAAATACTTTAGACTTCTGCCCACCATCTCTCACAATCTAATGGTGGAGCATTATGAGAAGAAGCTAAGGGACATATGAGGCACCTCCCATTTGTACTGTCTATAGCCAGCTTAAACTAGTAATTAGATCATGGACATCAGAATAAGAAGACTATACCTAATAGAAACACAAGAGATGCTAAGCTGGCAGAGGAGGATCCTGTATTGCATGCAGTTCCTCTGGGAGATGGCAGACACATCTAAGGGTGGCCACCTCGGAGGGTGCTGAATTTCAACTCTAGAGTAGCAAATGGCCAAGCAGGACACTCTAACTGAATACTATCTTTCACAATGTGTATAAGCATATCAACACTGATGTTGGGTCAGGGTGGGTCAGGTACTTCATGGTGCTGGTGTGGACAAAGCCCTTGTCAGGATTATAGGCTTCCCCAGGTTAGCTTCTTCTGAGCTCCTTGATCAAAGCTAATTTGAGGAGAAATGGGGCAGCAAACATTTGAGAATCAGTGGCAGGGAGGGTAATGCCCAAATGCAGGAGGAAAAAGATCAAAAGGCCACAGTATCTGCCTTCAAAGGGGCCCTTCTCCTCCACTTTGCGTGCGGCATCTCAAGGTAGAACAGGCTGGCAGGAATAAGGAATCTTCATATATTGGTTTACAAACTAAAAGACTTAATGCTTCCACAGCCTTTTGGATATAGCCTTGCTGCGATCACCGTCAGACACCGAGCCTGTCCTGCCAAATGTGTCGCTAGCAAGAGCAATCAGAAGAAGGTTCACGTTCAAGTCTTTGAAAGATAAAATTCCTTCAAGGACTCTGTTGTAAACAGAGTAGAAAAGGGGCTAGGAGTGTATCTCATTGCTAGTTTGGTGCAAGAGGCCCCTCATTAACAAATAAAAACAGAGATACCTTGTTGGCTCCGCAGGAGGGGATCTGGGAAGGCTTACAGTGAAAGGCCATAGAAACAGTACTGAATGGAATCATTTTAGGGGGACAGATAAGATCCATATTTGCAGTTTCCAAGTCCACTGGGGGTTATTGTCCAGGTTTAAATGTCAAGATTCATAGACAGTCTAAAAGATTTAAAACTGAGTGTGAATGAAAAGAATTTTCCTTGTTAAAACAGACCAGAATGAAAAGCATTCCTATGCCACTGAATTACAAAAAAAAACCCCATCCTGAAATCATCTTGGACAGAACTGTTGTCTTCTGTAGGGGAACTCAAATCTTGTTTCCTCTGGAGTGACCCCATGGAGTATAGCAATGGTGAATCTTCCCCTGCAAGACATCAATTTACATCTGCTTGTACCAGCCAGGGCAAAAGTTGTCCCAGGAACTTCATGGCTGTCTGAGGTTTGTTTTCATACAGATGTGAATTTCAAAATGCTCCTTAACTGGAAGGAAGGCAGAACATTGCTTAACAGCGGATTGCATACTTTGGCCCTCACATGACAGTGACCTCATTTAAAAATCGGGGCTAAGTCTAAGAATGCTATGTAGCAGTGATTGTTACTTCATGATGATCATTAAAAGCACAGGTGGAAACATGCAATCCCAAAGCTTAAAACATTACACCAGCCCTGCTGGGGATTGTCTGAATAATATTGAATTCCATACAAAATAAATAAATAAAAGATGCTTACTCCTTGCAGAACAGGTGAGATGTTAAGGCTCCAGGATTGTACCATGACTTGGAAGATTTATTTTTCCTTTTATTGTAAATTTTATATTTGGGGTTTTATGTTACACTTCTGTCGCGTAAGATGTCAGCATTGTAAATATTGTTTGGTGACTATGATTTAAATATTCAGATGTGCTTATGCATCAAACTATGTAATTCTTTACCTCTCACTCAATTTTTACCATATTTTGTCTTCTTTATTCCCTATATTTTGATACTAAAGTTGTAGGTGAAGCTGGCAGGAATTAATATTTTAGATCCTCCAGAAGTTTTTGATCCATGGGAGGTCAGTGGCATTCACACCGATGCTCCTTTCCTCTACTCTGGCTCCCTACCTCATTGGCTCCTGCTGGCCCCTGAAGAGCAGAAGCCATGCTTCCCACAGCTCCAATAAGAGTGGCTGCCTGTTGCCCCTCTCAGTCCTTAAGGATCTGATAACCTCAGGATGCATCAACTTTCTTCAGTTTCCTCCATGGATCTAGGACGGGAACGATTCAGAACAGTCCATCCAACTCCCAACCTCCTGCTCTCCCTGCTTCCTCCTCATCTGTGCCCTCTCAGAGACAGAAAGCTTTTACTACTGTGTGGGTTGGCTGGCAGAGACCTGCTGTCCTGCCACAGCACTGCAAGTATCACCTTCTCTTGAAAGCTAAACCTGTCACATCTGTGAAATATCTGCTCCTGCCTCCTTGAGACCTAGGTCCTAGCACTTCGAATCCTCTACCTGAGCTTCTGTATACAACAGCATGATGCATTGCAACTACATTACACGAATCATATAAAACTCTGGCACATGGTCAGTCTATGAAAACATCCATTGATTAAAATTCAAATCATATTATACTGTAATATTGTTTATTCCACATAGTTATTTTTATTACAGGATGACTTATGCATAACCTTCAAGTTTTGTAGAACAGACAAGGTATTTGTTTAGAAGGCAGACCTATTAAAAACCATTTTTTCCCTGTTTGAATTGGATAACATTGTAATATATCCTTTACGTCACAGTAGCACTCTAGTGGCTATCATATTGCATTAGTTACATGAGTTTTCAGTGAACATTATACAGTATATACTACTTTCAGTAAATAGACCAGTCATGCTTATAGCTGCATAGAAAATTTCAGGAAATTTGTGATGACATTCCTGCAAGTTAGTAATTCTACCCATTATTTATATTGGTTTGATTTGATTTTTAAAATAATCTGGTGAAACTAGATGAGGCTCAGCGTTTTGGAAGAACTTTATTTCACAGAACTCTAGAAATACTTTAAGATGAGTATATGGGATTTATTAAATACCATCTTCAAGATTTTATTTTTACTGATAAATTAGGTGGTGTAGATAAAGAATAGTTGTTCGTTTAAATAACTTTTGACTTTGTTTTCTACATCCCTATGCATCATTTTAAAAATATGTTCAAATATTTGGGGTAAAAGTCTGCTCTCAGGCAGAATCCACCTCGTGGATCTGAAAAGAGGTTTCTCCTATGGTGCCTAACTACTGTTGCACATCAACAATATTCTAAACTATGTAGAATCTCTGCATCTTCAGCACACCTCAGGCACAGCACTTGAAAGCACAAGATATAGTAATGTCTTACTTAAAGCCCATCTTTATTAAGTAACCACCTGCCCAAAGCAATTATTCTAAAGTATCCCAAAGAACTGTTCAATGTTAAGTTGCTTGTACTAAATTACCACCTCTCCTTTGTGACCAGAGACCACCAAGAATTGGTGCAGCAACATCTTTGCTTCAGATTTCATCACCCGCAAGTTGTGTGCACTTAAGCTGCTGTGCTCCAAATGGACCCACCTCTGTGGACCCTGCACAGGTCAGAGTTTGTGCACAGGACACTCTGAACTTTGCATCGTTCAGTGTATTGGCTTGAGTTTGTATGCTGAAACATGATGGCATCAGTTAAATAACAATATAAACCTTCCATATGTCCAAGCATGAAGCCACTGATTCTGCAGAGCATTTAAGCACGTACTCAGCTGAGCATTTAAGCATTCAGTCCCTACTGAGCTAAGTACACGCTTAACTTCAAACATGTCCTTAAATGCTTTGCTGAATAGGGACCATAAAATCTAATCCAGTGGTCATATAAATCAATTTCCCATAGATAACTAATTTAACTAGCAGACAGATTAATATTTTGGCTGCAGGGAATCTTTTATACACAATAAACTATTTTTATTTCATATATTTTATAAAAAAATAAAATATTTGAATATTTTAAATGTACTAGAAGCACAAACATATTTTTTTGATCAGTATAATTTAATGTTGTATAATATTCCTTTCAGTTTTTCAATTATAATTCTTTTCTGTTCAAATTCTGCACTGATAACCATGATATCTGAGCACCTGCTTGGATATCTTTAGTAAAAGAACTATCTCCTTTTAGAAGTCACTATTTGTCACCCCTTTGAGTGGTCATTTGGTGCAGGTTTTACTTATTTGCCCATTACTAAACAAAGTGACTTCCTAATTAAAAAATAATCCTATTCTTTGAATGCTGGAGCTGTGAAACTGAGCCTTTTAGCTTCCCTTGGGAGGTCAGCAAACTTTTCTGTTTGTTTGGATTTGCAATCCTTAAGTTTCACTTTGAGGACAAATCCAAAAGCCCAAAGTGAAACTGATGAATCAAAACCATAAATCCCTCTCCATCACTCATCGGGCTGGAAGTATTCCAACAAATACAGTGTTTGCATGAACTTGGTCTGTGTTTGCCCTTCAGTATGTGAACTTCTTGGCAAATCCTAGCCCAAGATTAAAAACCAGGTGAGTTTTGTGTGGTTTGGGGTTTTTGTGAAGATTTGCACAGTTCTCCTAAGGAACTTCTTAGGCGAATGAATAGAGAGGGTGGCACGTTAGTATTTCACTCGGACTTCTCTCATAAATCCATTGTTGGAATTCAGCTGCCAGAATTGATGGAGACCCACATTTTTTAAGCCTGGCCTTGCAATGTTTGTAGGAGGACTTTCTGAAATACCAGGGAAGAGCCATGGTGGGTTCTGGTGTAATTTCAACACTTGATATACCATTTTGAAAACAATTCTTAGATCACCTCAAATCACACTGCTTCATAAATATTATATGCATGACTGTAATGGTAATGCCCTGTGCTCTTCTATAGCCTCTTTTCTGACTACTGCCTTTGGGGTTGTCTATGCAGTAGGATAATGTGTTCTACTGGGGTGTACTTTAGAAAGTGCACGAAGGTGTTGTGCTTTAATTGTCCCATGTAACTGGTGTGCCTTAACATAGTGCTGTTTGAAAGAGTATTACATTAAAGCGCGCTAGGGAATCATTAGTGCACACCAGCAAGGTCTACCTGGACTAATTATTGTGCAACATGCTAATGTGCTTTAGAAATCACACCCCTGTAGAATGCATTTCCCCACTGTGTAGACAAGCCCTTTGCTTCTTCCTTCCACTCTTGACTTTTCACCTTCTTTCATGCTTCCCCAACTTGAGACAGCATTTCCCTGTACAAAGTGCAAAGTCCTCCTTAAAACTCACTTCTTTCATGGAGCCTTCCTATATTATTTTCCTAATCAATGTTGTTTCTATTCCTACATCTGCTGGGACTGTATATTGTGCACTGTTGTGCAATATATATTACAAACCCTGTTCATAATACAATAGAACCCCTATTGTATGAACTAATTGGGGACTGAGGAGTTCATAAAATTGAACATCTCAAAATTACAGTAGCTATGGTGCATAGGTCGCAGTATGGTGTACTGCATTACTTTCTTCTTGTCCTTCAAGCCACTGTAAAGTGATTTCCAATGCACTGAAGGTATCAGAATGTGAAGGGATGTTGACGTGTTCTTCATTAACATCACTTTAGTTATGTGATTTATTTTTTTCAAGTCAGGAAAAAATGGTTTGTTTAACTGGTCGTTCATAAGACTGGTATTCATAAAATGAGGTTCTGTTGTACCTATATTATAAGCAAAGGGCAGATCTTCAGGTGAATCAGAGCAATGAACAGCATACCCAAGGGGAGAGACTGTGATTTCTGCCATCCTTCTACATGTCTTTCCTCCTGATTGTGGGGATAAGCCCCTAGCACAAATTAGAGCAGCCTCAGAGGACCTGGGCTCTAGTTGTAAAATGGGGATATTTATAAATATTTGCTTTTGTGCAGTACTTTGAGATTTTCAGATGAAAAATGTTATATAATTGCCATGCATTATTACTTTTTTATTAAATTGACCAAGTAGCACCCTACTAGCACAGCAGAAACATGAGATTCTACAATGAATTGCAACTTTCAGAACTCTATCAAGAAAAAGTCTTAATCCAGTTTTTCTGTTATTTTTGTAACTAACTCTGCATGACATATTCTCAACTGGTATTAATAGCAGAACTCCACTGATTTAGCTCATCTGAATTAAACATGAGGGGAGACCCAGAAGGATATTTTGCATATAATTTGAAAAAATAATATTTTAATATGTCTTTAAAGTATGTGAAATATGAGAGAAAAACAGTGAACAAAGTATACCTTTCAAGCTATTGATAATTTTGAAAACCACTCAAATTCTTGCTTTTAGTATAATATAAAGAGAGAGAAACCATTTTTTGTTAATTTGGCAAACAGTTCACCCCCAGGCTCAGAACTTGTATTCCAACTTTCAGTCTGAAGCAACTTTTTGTGGCTGCATTATAAACTCTTTGAAAGGTTTTGTAATGGAAATGCTGACAAATGCAACTAAAAATGGCCCTAAATGATGATTGCTATAATACTTTATAACTTTCTAGGAAGTTTACAGATAGTTGGTAGCAAACTTGTCCTGCTAGAAGTAGTCTTATTAAAATATCAGACATCATACTCCTTTGGTGAACAGGTTTTATTTAAAACAAACAAAGCAAAATGGTTTCTGAATTCTAGTTCTGACTGTGACTCTGACTCTGTCTGTGGTCTGTAATCATGACCCTGATATTTGACCATTGTGGCTCTTTCATGAACTGTCTTGTGGTTTTGAGACCTTTAACTTTTCTGTCCCAGTTTCCTCATCTGTAAAATGAGGTTAGTAGTTGTGTATCTATCTCACAGAGTTGTTGTAAAGTTGAATTATCTGATGTTTGTACAACGCTTTGAAGGGCCTGTTGGCGTACAAGAACTAAGTATTTGAAAAACCAGCTTTTTTAGATCCTGTTATTAAATGTATTGTTTTCCATTCTAAGAACTATTTCCATGAAAGAATCCTCTTCCCTACCCCAAAAAAATCCCTATTTTTTTACTTTATTGGAAAACCTTTAATATCATAAAATTGCATGGATACATTTCAGCGTATGAGATCATTGTTGAATAAACTCACATCTATAGCAACTGAAGGCAGACAGTGATGTTTCTTGTTGAGCAGTGAGAGTCATTTCCATGTATAAGTGTTTGGTAGTGATTACCTATTGTATGTTTAGACTTTTGGCGGCAAGGTTATCTTCTTTGTAACTTAGGAGACATGGTGATAAGTAAAAGCAGCAAAGAATCCTGTGACACCTTATAGACTAACAGACATTTTAGAGCATGAGCTTTCATGGGTGAATACCCACTTTGTCGGATGCATGTAGTGGAAATTTCCAAGGGCAGGTATATATATGCAAGCAAGAAGCAAGCTAGAGATAACGAGATTAGTTCAATCAGGGAGGATGAGGCCCTATTCTAGCAGTTGAGGTGTGAAAACCCAGGGAGGAGAAACTGGTTTTGTAGTTGGCAAGCCATTCACAGTTTTTGTTTAATCCTGAGCTGATGATGTCAAATTTGCAGATGAACTGAAGCTCAGCAGTTTCTCTTTGAAGTCTGGTCCTGAAGTTTTTTTGCAGCAGTATGGCCACCTTAAGATCTGCTATAGTGTGGCCAGGGAGGTTGAAGTGTTCTCCTACAGGTTTTTTATATTGCCATTTCTAATATTTGATTTGTGTCCATTTATCCTTTTCTGTAGAGACTGTCCAGTTTGGCCGATGTACACAGCAGAGGGGCATTGCTGGCATATGATGGTGTATATTACATTGGTGGACGTGCAGGTGAATGAACCGGTGATGGTGTGGCTGATCTGGTTAGGTCCTATAATGGTGTCTCTGGTGCAGATATGTGGGCATAGTTGGCATCGAGGTTTGTTGCATGGATTGGTTCCTGAGCTAGAGTTCCTATGGTGCAATGTGCAGTTACTGGTGAGAATATGCTTTAGGTTGGCAGGTTGTCTGTGAGCAAGGACTGGCCTGTCACCCAAGGCCTGTGAAAGTGTGGGATCATTGTCCAGGATGGGTTGGAGATCCCTGATGATGTGTTGGAGGGATTTTGGCAGGGGACTGTATGTGATGGCCAGTGGAGTCCTGTTGGTTTCTTTCTTGGGTTTGTCTTGCAGTAGGAGGCTTCTGGGTACACATCTGGCTCTGTTGATCTGTTTCCTTATTTCCTCATGCGGGTATTGTAGTTTTGAGAATGCTTGGTGGAGATCTTGTAGATGTTGGTCTCTGTCTGAGGGGTGAGAGCAGATGCGGTTGTACCTCAGTGCTTGGCTGTAGACAATGGATCTTGTGGTGTGTCTGGGATGGAAGTTGGAGGCATGAAGGTAGGCATAGCGGTCGGTAGGTTTTTGGTATAGGATGGTGTTAATGTGGCCATCACTTATTTGCACCGTGGTGTCTAGGAAGTGGACCTCCCATGTAGATTGGTCCAGGCTGAGATTGATGGTGGGGTGGAAGCTGTTGAAATCGTGGTGGAATTTTTCCAGAGTCTCCTTCCCATGGGTCCAGATGATGAAGATGTCATCAATATAGCTTAGGCAGAGAAGGGGCGTGAGTGGACGAAAGCTGAGGAAGCGTTGTTCCAGGTCGGCCATAAAAATATGGGCATATTGTGGGGCCTTGCGGGTGCCCATAGCAGTGCCACTGATCTGGAGATATATATTGTCATCAAATTTGAAATAGTTGTGTGTGAGGATGGTGATAAGTGTTCAATGAAGCGCACTTGTGTAACCCAAATATCTGGCTTTGGGAGTCTTGGGCTCTGAGCTTCTCATGTTAAATAATCAACGCTTTGCAGAATTGGGCCTTGTGGTGTAAACATCATTGAAAAGAAAATGGCCAAGATCTTGCTCCTGTTCCCATTGAAATCAATGGCAAATCTCTCACTAATTTCAATGGGAGAAGGTTTGAGTCCAAACAAGCTATAAAAAGGAACTCCAAATTAAGAGCCCAGTCCTGCTACCCTTGCTCACAAGAGAAGTCCCATTGATATTGGTGAGACTGTTTGTCCGATTAAGCACTAAGTCTGTGCATAAGAATTTGCAAGAAGTGGCCTTATCTTTTCTGCATGCCACAGATCTTGGTTTCTAAAGGTGTTTGCTGTAAGTCCTTATCATTTATGTAAGTGCCCTTCACTGGACATTTCTATAATAGGGTAAATATTTAAAAAGTTGTGCAGTGTTTTAGCCATGCAACTACCAGTGTCTTAGATCCTGTTGGTTAGATCATGTATCTTTTTGCTATGTGCCGTAAGTTACTAAAAAGTTAACCATATGACTTTAGTGAGAGTTGAGGGCACTCAGTATCATGTAGGATGGACCCTGTCATTAGCATGTGTAACTGACATTCATTAGTGCTTAAAATGTATCTCTGCATAAAAGGTCAATGAAAGATCTCAGTAATAATTTAGTTGCATAATCATAGCAGCTGTATTATAACTTATCCTTATGTTTAGCTGTTGAATTAAACTTTAATCTTACAAATAATTGGATTATTCAAAAAGAAATCAAGAGGCTTAAGTTTTTTTTAAATAGGTGTGAAAACCTCTCTGATGTGACTTTTCCTGGAATGTGGATATGAAATTATTGATCAACAATGCCAGAAAGATCTATTCTGCGAGTTTGATTGCAATTTGAATAAAGTCTCTTTGCATTGTTTATTAGCCAGGAGCAGAAATTACAGTTAACAAATTAATGAAAACCAAGTGATGCCTTTGAAGAATTTTTAAGTGAACCTTAATCAATGCCTAAGGCTACTTGCTCAAAGTGAAAAAAAAAATTAAGGTGAACTAGCCACTGTTACTAAGAGTCAATTGACAGAATGCATGGGTCATTAATTTTGTGTCCTTTGTTTTGTCAGTTTGTTTTCATGAGGCCTGGTAGAGAAAGTAAAACCAGTCAAGCTGAAAATTGTCTGCTCTGTAGCTTATTTCCCCTCCCAGCATGCACTGACCCAAGGGAGTGGGCTTCAGGTCAGCAGGCCTTCATTTCCCTTCCAAACAGTCTTATTCTTGCAAGCTTGATAACAGATACGGTTTTGTTAACAGAATAGTTAATTCTGCTCCAGCTCAGCTTTAATCATATGCAGGTTGTGTGTGTCAATAAGAATGAAATGTCTTCCCACATGATATAATTTTAGTTTGAAAGAGATACTGGAACAGACTCCATGAAGCTCACATCCACTAAAATCTGACAGAAATAAAAATGTTTTAAAGAAAAGAACTGAAAATATAATGGTCAGTAATCAGCTAATATTTTTATTTTCTTAACCATTATTTCACAGCCCTGTTCTCCTCCTCCTTTGTCTCCCGCCTGCCTCCCCTCCCCGAAGGAGCTACTCTCCATCTGGTTTGGTTCTGAGCTGACATATGTTACTCAGATGGCATGTGTTGGTTATAAGTGATAAAGGTGTGGAGGAATGGAAGTATCAAAATTGGTTTAGCTCCAACTGGCAACTAAGCTATTACAGGTTGGAAATTTTGTCATTTTCAGTGTTTCACTCCGTAAGGGATTACAGGGCAAATACTCCACTGACTTAAACTCAGCGCAACCCTGCTTGGGCCATGATCAACTGTCCTTTACACCAGTGTAAACTGGGAATAACTCCACTGAAGTCAATGGGGTTACTACAGTTTTATGCAAGTATGACTGAAAGAAGAATTTAGCCTCTTGGAATGGAGTTGCTGTCCATGTAGCCAGCACAGAATGTGGCGAGGACGCCCCTAAATCTATCCTCACATATTACAATGTGAAACCCAGTTGATTTTAATTTCACTTTTCAAAATAAAAACTGCCAATGAGATATAAAGCAGTTAAACTTTAGGTAAACATTTTATATTAAACTTAGCAACCCAAATAGGTGTTTTATTTGGTTTTTTTTTATAGTGAAGATAAAATAGTTGATGGATACTAGTTGGATATGTAAGTCAGATGCTCACTGTTTTACATTTTCATATCAAGTGTAACCATATGATACCCTCCAGTCCTCAGATGTAACCAATGATTTCTATAGCTACGCCCCAAGATCACTCTAATCTCTAAGTAATATTTAAAAAATGTGAACCCCACTACATCTTCCTTGTTCCTCGGTGCAGATAAGTGTTAGGTAGATTATTAAATTCCTTCTCAGTTTTTGACTTGCAACAATCTTTTTAATCACTAGGCTGATTGCCAGAGTGGGTGTATGTGGCCCAATATTCTTGTTAGGGCTTAGGGCCAGCACACAAATAAACAAAAAAAAATGACATTATGTCTTTCATATAATGAGACAACTTAATGCAAAGCACAACAGAAATGAGAGGAAATGCTTCAAGAATGGAAATAGAGTGTGTGGAAAATGTGCATTTGGTGTTTCTAGTGTCATTATTGATAGAACAAATTATTTGATTAACTGTTTTTGAAATGGCATTGCATTATGAAAATGATATGAGTCACATTATCTTAACCTAAGATTCCTTGAAAATAATTTTCAATTAACTGAAAAGACTTTAAACTGATAATCCAAACTATTTTCAAGACTGACAAAAACGCATGGGTTTGGAATTATCTGCTAGATACCGGAAATGAGTGGGGACACGCTAAAAAGTTCTCTCTTCCTGTCAGAGATTACTAACATTTTTATTGTCTAATTTTGTATTGATGTAGCTTAATATTTGTTTTTAAGAGGCTGAAACAATTTGTTGAATCACTTACATGGTTCATTAAAGCAAAAACTGCAGCTTCTGTTC